>NC_052488.1:2506248-2596040 GCF_009730915.1 Dioscorea cayenensis subsp. rotundata | reverse complement strand
TGCATCCATCCATGCATATGTTTTATTTGTATGTATATACATATAGGTTGGCAAATACTTGATACAAATAAAAAGCTCGTGAAATAGCGAAAACTTAAATTTATTTTCATGCAAATATATAACGAAAGAAATCAAGAAGAAAAAGATTTTTCCCGTCCATTTGTTTAATTAAATGAAGAAAAATTGGAAATGGGAAAAAATTATTTCTCATAATTTTTTTTGTTTTTCACTCAAATTAAAAATAAAATTTTTTTTTTTTGGAAATGTTATTAATTTACACAAATAACTAAATTAATTTAGAAGTAAAAAAATTAAAAGGGTGTTTGTCGCATAGAATTGAAACCACCACCAAAGTTCATAGACGGCATGATATTTATTTCATAGAAATGGTTTCTAAAAATCAAAAGTGAAAAAGTGGGCTCATTGTTCTTTAAAACCTTTTTAAGTAAAAAAATATGCCCTTTTTCAAAGATAAAATTTCAAACATTTATTAGTTTTGGTTACTTGCCAAGCACGAGCATTTATGATAATATGACACTTGGTATAGATTAAACATATTAATTTAACATATCGAAATAATAAAAAATTATTCCATATATAAGAGCACAAAATGAGCATAAACAAGCAGGAATCGACCATTTAAGTATACCATAAATATATATTATTTGGCGCCCCTTAACTTTTTACTAGTTCCATTGCAACTTCAACTTAAATCTGAACAATACATCTTTTCAAACTTTTGAATTTTATTGCCATTGAACCGATATGGCATCACCAACATGTTGCTTGCCAACAAAAGTTATTTTTACCCTTTATTCAACCAAATTAAAAAAATTATTTTAACATAGAAATTTTATAATTTATTTTTTTAATTTGTAGTTGTCATTAAAAGCATGTAATTTATTTTTTATATATGCATTATAATAAATTTTTTTATCTTTTATTTCAAATTAGTTAATAAAGGGGTCGTTTGGCATCGTTTCCGTTTTCTCATTTTTTGTTTTTGTTTTTGTTTTTTTCAATTTTTTGAAAACAAAAACATGTTTGGATACATTAACTGTTGTGTATTTTAAAAAATAAAAACAAAAATACTTTTGGTTAGTACAAAGTTATTATATTATTATGATGTTCTTTTATCCTTTTTTCAAATTCATATTTTTAAATTTTTGTTATAAAACTTTAATTTTTATATTAGTTTAATTGACTGTATTATTAAATAAAATAACATAAACTGATATTATATAGGTAAAAAATATCTTATAAAAATTGTACTATTTAAAACTAAAAAATATTTTGAGGTTTGCTTTAAAAAATTTACTATATATATATAAATTGTATCCATCCGATTTTTTTAAAAATAAAGGTATATATATATATAAATCAAGGGTAAAACAATAATTTTCATAAATACATTATAAAAATATAATTTTATACTATATCAACTAATTTATAAAATATCAAGTAAAATAATAAATTTTTAATATTAAAAATATATATTTTTTAAATTATTAGTATTGATTTGTAAAAAAAATTTTGATATTTTTAAAAAATAAAAAATAAAAAGAATTAAAAATTAAAAGGGAAGAGAGAGAGAGAAAGAGTAGAAGAGGAAAAATTTTGAAAATGTTTCCAAAAAATTGAAAACATAAAAATCTTGTTTCCTGTTTTTTTGGGAACATAAGAATTGTTGCCAAAATTTTTTAAAACAAAAACAAGGTGTCAAACATGTTTTCTTAGTTTTGTTTCCAAAATATGAAATTGAAAACAAAAAACAAGAATTGGCAACAATGCTAAAAGACTTTTTAATAAGTCAAAAGGATCAACTCTTGATGTGTATTATAAAACCTCAATAAATGAATACTTGATAAATTATAATTTTGATTAACTAATATTTTTTCAAAGTTCTGACTTAAGCCAATGTGCTAAATTAATAATTTTGCTAAATGCATAAGATAATAATTTTTTTAAAATTCTTTAGGGCCCAACGAAAATATAAATTAATAATTCATCAAATATATAGAAAAAATATCATACAAAACTCACAACATTAAAGTTTTTCTAAACTATTTCTATTTTTAAATTTTACTCTTTCCTAAAAGATGCATCTAAAGTCATTATATTTATTCTTTCTCTGTGAACTAAATTCAATTTCATGCTTAATTTTTTACAAAATACACACCATATTTGGTATATTTTCTCATGTTACAACAAATAATTTTGTAAGGTTTTTATTGCTAGAAAAGCCTCTTTCAGATAAATATTTGGCAAAACAAAACTGTCACGTAGATCTTAATCGTCATCAATTAGCGTATCCATTAGCCCTTAAATAATCTTTTCAACTATAGGTGATTCCATCATGGTTTCATTTTCTCTAGAATAGTACAATTGTAAGATGAATATTTCTCATGTGTGTTATATTTCATTCACAACGTGTTTATATGTTTATATAGACAATAAAATCTAAACTTAAACCTAATTATACAATGAAAGAAGGCTAAGTAAAGAGAAAAAATATATTAATCAATAATGCCTAAAATATCTCAATACTCCCCCCTACAAGCTAAGGGCGGGACATAGAGATGGCAATAATACCTAAACCCGACCCTACCCGACCTGACCCGACCCGAGTTTGACGGGTAAAACCCGATTTGACTGGGTTTTGGGTCAGGTTCGGGTAAAACCTGACTTGTATGAAACGGGTGCGGGTATGGGAATTTTAATACCCGACCCGTACCCGAACCCGTACTCGACCCGAAATTAAAATTACTAAAATATTTATATAATATATATATATATACTAATATGTTCTACAACTTAACAATTTAGGGTTTTTTATTTTTCCTCTTTGTTTAGTCTTGTAATTTTACAATAATTTTATTTTATTTTATAAAAAAATTATAATTACTTTTAAGTTATTTTTCTATAAAAAAATATATTTTTTATTAAATTTTTTAATATGGGGCGGGTATACCCGCAGGTACCCGATTACCCATCGGGTACGGGTGTGGGTTGGGGTTTTTAAAACCCGTCGGGTTCGGGTTCGGGTTCTGGTATACTAGCGGGATAGTGGGTACGGGTACGAGTATGGTAAAACCCGCACCCGACCCGACCCGTTGCCATCCCTAGCGGGACACGACCTGAAGCTTGGACCAAAGAAAGTCAAAATGCGGAGGGAAAAGTGCTTTAGTAAATATTTTAGCCAACTGGTCATGACTAGAGATGAATTGGACTTGTAAATCATGACATGCTACTTTTTCATGAACAAAATGAAAGTCAATCTCCACATGTTTTGTCCGAGCATGAAACATTGGATTAGCAGAGAGGTATGCGACCCCAAGATTATCGCACCATTGAGTCGGATGAGTGCGGTACGGAAGTCTGAGTTCCCGAATAGAGATTATAGCCAAGAGAACTCGGTAGCAATATCAGCAAGAGTTTTGTATTCTGCTAATGTTGAGGAACAAGAGATGGCACGATGCTTATAAGAACTCCAAGAGATCAGGTCAGGCTAGTCCCAAGAAAATAGCAAAGCCACCCATGGACTTCCAATCATTGAGACAACCTGCCCAATCAGCGTCACAAAAGGCCTTAAGGGAGAGAGGAGACTTATGGCAAAGGTAGAGTCTATAGGTGTGGGTATCACGTAGGTACCGAAGAATATGTTTGACGATTGACTAGTGAGCATCAATAGGTTGGTGTATGAATTGACAAGCCTTGTTAACAGCGAAGGCCAAGTCAGGTCTAGTGAGAGTAACATACTTCAAAGCGCCAACAATCTGACGATATTTAGTGGAGTTGGAGAATAGCGAATCCAATGAAATGGAAAGAGTCATTGATGGAAACAACGGTGTTGATATCGGCTTGGCACCCGAAAGACCGGCTTGCTGAAGGAGCTCAAGGATGTAATTCTATTGCAATAGGAATAAATCATCTTCACATTGACAACCTCAATACCAAGAAAGTAGTGGAGAGGTCCAAGATCCTTAAGTGCGAACTTGAAGGAAAGAGAACATGTATAACCCGTGTGATGTGGGGTAAACTATTCCTTGTAATAATGATGTCATCAACATAAACTAAAACAAAAAAGTTAGTCAAACCATGGGAATAAATAAAAAGGGATGGGTTAACCTTGGAACCGACAAAACCATTAATTATCAGGGCTCGTGATAAAAGATGGAACCATGCTCATGGAGCCTATTTGTGGCCATAAATAGATCGGTGAAGTTGGCACACATGATTTGGATGAGAAGCATCAACAAATATCGGGGGATAAGACATGTATATATTTTCAGTGGGAAACCTATGGAGGAAGTGATTCTGCACATCAGGCTGATGAAGGGGCCAACCTTAAGTGACAGCAAGAGATAGAATGACCTGAATAGTCGCAAGTTTAACAACTGCACTAAATGTCTCTCCAAAGTCGAGAGCTAGTTGTTGATGAAAACCCTTGGCACCCAGCTGGGCTTTGTAATGCTCCACAGTTCCATTAGCTTTCTTTTTTATTTTGTAACCCACAACATTTATGAAATTTTGAAATGAAACTAATGTCCAAGTGCCATTCCTAAGAAGAGCCTCGTACTTGTCAAACATAGCCCTAAGTCACTTAATAGACTTATTAGCAATAGCAAAAGATGTGGGTTCTGTGTCAGAGAGAGTGGTGTACATGGTAGTCAGGGAAGCAGATGGGAAAATAAGATTTTGGCTTTTGAGTTAGGATGTAGTTGCATGGGATGAATTTTCATAGGAAGAGCCTAGGATGTCTCATGCAAGGGTGAAATAGATAAGGACTCAAAAGGGCCAGATGAAGGGAAAGTAGGGATAGATATATGTAATGAAGACGGCGAAGGCAAACAAGGCTGCTCAAAGGTCGGGAAAGGAGAATTGCCATCAGACGCATGAAGGGTGAGTATTAGTGAGAAAAATATCTTCCGATGGAGTAGGAACGATAGTTGGTAGATTAGGAGAGGAGTGAAAGGGAACGTATTGCAGAAGAGGAGTGAAAGGGAACGTATTGACATCAGACGCATCGTTTGTTCTCATTTTTTTTGTTTTTGTTTCGTTTTTGTTTTGTTCATGTTTTATTTTCAATTTTTTGAAAACAAAAACATGTTTGGATACATTAACTGTTGTGTATTTTAAAAAATGAAAAAAAAATACTTTTGGTTAGTACAAAGTTATTATATTATTATGATGTTTTTTATCATTTTTTCAAATTCATATTTTTAAATTTTTTTTATAAAACTTTATTTTTATATTAATTTAATTGATTTAATTATTAAATAAAATAACATAGACTGGTATTGTATGGGTAAAAAATATCTCATAAAAATTATACTATTTAAAACTAAAAAATATTTTGGGGTTTACCTTAAAAAATTTAATATATATATATATATATATATATATATATAAATCAAGAGTAAAACAATAATTTTCATAAATACATTATAAAAATATAATTTTTATACTATATAAACTAATTTATAAAATATCAAGTCCAAATAATAAAATTTTAATATTAAAAATATTTTTTTTTAAATTATTAGTATTGATTTGTAAAAAAATTGGATATTTTTAAAAAATAAAAAATAAAAAGAATTAAAAATTAAAAGAGAAGATATATATATATATATATATATATAGAGAGAGAGAGAGAGAGAGAGAGAGAGAGAGAGAGAGAGAGAGTAGAAAAGGAAGAGTTTTGAAAACGTTTCCAAAAAAAGTTGAAAACATAAAAATCTTATTTCTTGTGTTTTTGGAAATATGAGTATTGTTGCCAAAATTTTTTAAAATAAAAACAAAGTGCCAACATGTTTTCTTAGTTTTATTTCCAAAATATGAAATTGAAAACAAGAATTGGCAATAATGCCAAAAGACCCCTTAATAAGTCAAAAGGATCAACTCTTGATGTATATAATTAAATCTCAATAAATTAATACTTGATAAATTATAATTTTGATTAAATGACATTTTTTTCTAAGTTCTGACTCAAGCCAATGTGCTAAATTAATAATTTTGCTAAATGCATAAAATAATATTTTTTAAAAAAATTTTTAGGGCCCAACGAAAATATAAATTAATAATTCATCAAATACATAGAAAAAAAATATCATACAAAACTCACAACATTAAAGTTTTTCTAAACTATTTCTATTTTTAAATTTTACTCTTTCCTAAAAGATGCATCTAAAGTCATTATATTTATTCTTTCTCTGTGAACTAAATTCAATTTCATGCTTAAGTTTTTACAAAATACACACCATATTTGGTATATTTTCTCATGTTACAACAAATAATTTTGTAAGGTTTTTATTGCTAGAAAAGCCTCTTTCAAATAAATATTTGGCAAAACAAAACTGTCACGTAGATCTTAATCATCATCAATTAGCGTAGCCATTAGCCCTTAAATAATCTTTTCAACTATAGGTGATTCCATCATGGTTTCATTTTCTCTAGAATAGTACAATTGTAAGATGAATACTTCTCATGTGTATTATATTTCCTTTACAAGGTGTTTATATGTTTATATAGACAATAAAAATCTAAACTTAGACCTAATTATAAAATGAAAGAAGGCTAAGAAAGAGAAAAAATATATTAGACAATAATGCCTAAAATATCTCAATACTCCCCCCTACAAGCTAAGGGCGTGACACGACCTGAAGCTTGTACCAAGATGCGGAGGGAAAAGTGCTTTAGTAAATATTTCAACCAACTGGCCATGACTAGAGACGAATTGGACTTGTAAATCACAAGGTAGTCAGACCCGGCCCGGACATTGGCCCGGCCAAGTCCAAGGGTCAGGGGTCGATGGGTTTGACCGGGTCGAACCGGAGTTGAACCGGGGTCAATAATAAAATATTAAAAAATATATTATAATAATTAATAATGATAAAAAAATAATATAACTTATATTTTTAATAATTAAAAAAGCACAATTAATTAATATGTTATTTTAAAATTTTATTTTATATATATTCATTGATTTTAAAAATATTTAAAATATAATTAAATTTAATATTTAAAGTCTTACTTTTATATAAAATATTGAAATAAAATAAAATATTTAAAAGCTTTAATCGTCTGCCACACTTCTCTCTTGGAACTCACAAAGAAGAAAAAAAAATCCTTCCAACTCTTGGGACTTATCAACGAGGGGGAAAAAAATTAAAAATATCTTAACTGCTCTCTCTTTCTCTCTCTCGCGTCTCTCTCTCTCATTTCTTCTGGTCTAGCAATCTCCACCGGCATATCTCTCTCTCATTTCTTTCTTGTTCTTCTCCGCTTCTCCCTCGTTTCTCTCACGCTCGAAGCCGTTGGTTGAAGCCACTCGCCATAGAAAATTTTCATTTTTTTTGAAAATTTTAATTCTTTTAACCCGGTAGATCCGGCCGGGTCAACCGGTTTCTGGGTTAACCGGCCGGGTCACCGGTTTTTGGCAGGGTTATCTCAACACCGAGTCAAAGGGGGTAGCCGGACCGGCCTCATGGCCGGTTCCCGGTTTTTCCAGTCGGACCGGCCGGGCCGGTCCGGTTTTGACAACATTAAATCATGACATGCTACTTTTTCATGAACAAAATGAAAGTCAATCTCCACATGTTTAGTCCGAGCATGAAACACTAGATTAGCAGAGAGGTATGTGACCCCAAGATTTTTGCACCATAGAGTCGGATGAGTGCGGTACGGAAGTCTGAGTTCCCGAATAGAGATTGTAGCCAAGAGAACTCGGTAGCAATATTAGCAAGAGTTTTGTATTCTACTGATGTTGAGGAACATGAGATAGCACAATGCTTATGAGAACTACGAGAGATCAAGTTAGGCTAGCTTCAAGAAAAATAGCAAAGCCACCCATGGACTTCCAATCATTGAGACAACCTACCCAATCAGCGTCACCAAAGGCCTCAAGGGAGAGAGGAGACTTATGGCAAAGGTAGAGTCTATAGGTGTAGGTATCACGTAGTTACCAAAGAGTACGTTTGACTATTGACTAGTGAGCATCAATAGGTTGGTGTATGAATGACAAGCCTTAATAACAGCGAAGGCCAAGTTAGGTCTAGTGAGAGTAACATACTTCAAAGCGCCAACAATCTAACAATATTTAGTAGGGTTGGAGAATAGCGAATCCGATGAGGTGGAATGAGTCATTGATGGAAACAACGATGTTAATATCGGCTTGGCACCCGAAAGACCGGCTTGCTGAAGGAGCTCAACGATGTATTTCTTCTGCGATAGGAATAAATCATCTCCACATTGACAACCTCAATACCAAGAAAGTAGCTGAGAGATCCAAGATCCTTAAGTGCGAACTCGAAGGAAAGAGAGCATGTATAACTCGTGTGATGTGGGGAAAACTATTCCTTGTAATAATGATGTCATCAACACAAACGAAAACAAAAAAGTTTAGTCAAACCATGGGAATAAATAAAAAGGGATGGGTCAACCTTGGAACCGACAAAAACCATTAATTATCAGGGCTTGTGATAAACGATGGAACCATGCTCATGGAGCCTATTTGAGGCCAAAAATAGATCGGTGAAGTTGGCACACATGATTTAGATTAGAAGTATCAACAAATATTAGGGGATAAGACATGTATATATTTTCAGTAGGAGACCCATGGAGGAAGCCATTCTGGACATCAGGTTGATGAAAGGGCCAACCTTAAGTGGCAGCAAGAGATAAAATGACCCGAATAGTCGCAAGTTTAACAACTGCAGTAAATGTCTCTCCAAAGTCGAGAGCTAGTTGTTGATGAAAACCCTTGGCACCCAGCTGGGCTTTGTAATGCTCCACAGTTTCATTAGCTTTCTTTTTTATTTTGTAACCCACAACATTTATGAAATTTTGAAATGAAACTAATGTCCAAGTGCCATTCCTAAGAAGAGCCTCGTGCTTGTCAAACATAGCCCTAAGTCACTCAATAGACTTATTAGCAATAGCAAAAGATGTGGGTTCTGTGTCAGAGAGAGTGGTGGACATGGTAGTCAAGAAGGCAAATGGGAAATTAAGACATTGGCTTTTGAGTTAGGATGTAGTTGCATGGGATGAGTTTTCATAGGAAGAGCCTAGGATGTCTCATGCAAGGGTGAAATAGATAAGGACTCAAAAGGGCCAGATGAAGGGAAAGTAGGGATAGATATATGTAATGAAGACGGCGAAGGCAAACAAGACTGCTCAAAGGTCGGGAAAGGAGAATTGCCATTAGACGCATGAAGGGTGAGTATTAGTGAGAAAAGTATTTTCTGATGGAGCAGGAATGATAGTTCGTGGATCAGAAGGGGAGTGAAAGGGAATGTATGGCTATCAAACCGTACATACCTCGCAATATACAACTTGTTTATGCTTGGGTTAAGGCACCGATAACCATGATGTGTAGGACTATAACCCATAAAAATACAAGGAGAAGATTGAAAATCATTTTATAATTGTTTTATAGCTTAACATAGGGAAACCAAAGACAACCAAAGGCCTTTAAAAAGGTATAATCGGGAAGACAATGAAATACACTCAAAGGGAGAAATGGAAGAAGTCACTTTAGAATGAGCTAGGAGGTATAATTTCTATTGTGACGATATCATCATTCTACTATACCATTTTGTTCATCCGTATAAGGGCAAGAAATACTATGAACAATACCTAATTTAGAAAACTAGCCTATGAGTTTTCGAAATTCACCCTCCAATCAGTTTGACAAATTTTTATATGGTACAAAATTGGTGTTCAACCATAGATACAAATTTGGGAAAAACATGAAAAACATGATATTTTTGTGTAAGAGCGTAATTCTCTCTAATCCTTCATATAATTATGTTGTATATGGTTAAGAAGAATTACAATGGATGAATATCATTACATAGCTTCATAGGATTCTCCAATGGGAAATCCAAATCTGATAGTAGTTTCTCTAGCCAAATCAACTCACAAATATGTTGTGCAATTACCTTATATTCTGCTTCAACACTACTTCTAGCTACAATAATTTGTCTTTTACTTCACCATATAACAAGATTTCTCCAAAGTTTTATGCAATAGCCTATGGTGGACTTAGTATCTTTAAATAACTCCTCCGAATTTACTTCTACAAATCCATTTGCTTTTCATCCATCATTATTTCTAAACAAAAAACTCTTTCCAAGTGATTCGTCCATTAGGATTTGTAAGTTAGTAAATAATTATACAAATACAATGGCTACACAAGCATCCTCACGCACAGACAACTGAGAACGAAGATCCTACCCCTAAAGAATCGCCGGGACCAACCTCCCGTTGGTCCAAATTTCCTTCAATACAACACTATTTCATCAACATCCTTCCATGAACAACTTAGACAATAAGCTCTCCCAAAGGATTGACCGCTACTTCCACACCTACTCTTTACGCCTCTCTCTCGCATTCTGAATATTTGAGCTGAGACTAATATAACCCTCCACACATACTATCTCTTGAAACCTTCCTCTTCTATTTTGATTCTCAGTAACTTCCATATTGGGCACCTTCTAAATTCAATGTTGTAACTCCGGTTGCAACCTGAGTTACGACTTGGCCCTCTTCTTGACACTGAATGAGTTATAACTCCATGTTGCAATACGACCTCAGGACACCTCCAACCCTCCCAGTTGAGTTTGAGTGAAACAATGTTGAATTTTCCCAATTTCAGTCAAATCCACAACCAATTGAACTCCTATGCCTTTCAGTAGGAACTTTACCAAGGTCTTCATACATGTGCCCAAACTTGGCACTCTTCCATTATACTATACTTGGTTTCAATCAATCTTTAATAATCTCCATTATATTCCAATATAGCTTCAAGAAATCCTCAAATATCTGCTTCATTGAATATTCAACTAGCTAAACTAATCTTCAATTAATCTTGGTCTTTAAGTAATTGGAGCTACACCCAATTTAGCCTTATGCAAAGCTCTCCCATAAATATCTTTAGCCTTCTTTGAAAAATTCTTAATCGTATATACTTGGCCTTCAATTAAATCTTCCAAGTCTAATCTTCAAACAACCTTGATAGGAATTTTAATTAATCTAAACTTGGCCTTCAATTTAAATTCTTCTCCATAAATAGCACTCATCCAAGAAGACTTGAAATCTTGTCATCTGGAAATTATAGTTTCTCTCATAATTAGCCTTCACAATAATCTCCTTTTGCCAATTTGAGTGCATTCCAAAATTAGCCCTTAAATAAGTCTTCATTGGTTCAAATTAACTTGCCAAAGAAAACTTCATTCAAATCTCCTTATTTCCAACTATCCTCCATAAATAGCTCCTTGCACTGAATAACCTGTGATTTTAAATTGATCAAGCCGTTCCAAAAGTGTTCTACAATCTTGGAAACTTTGCCACTTCATAAAAGGACCTCCGACTTGGAAATTCTACCACCTCATTAAGGCCAACTTACTACTATTGCTTATATACCCTAGTAACAAATAATGCCAACATACTAACACACTAATACCAATACTAAACAAAAGACTCTTTCCAAGCAATTGATGCCTTTGGAATGGAAAATTCTAGGGTATAGTTTCTTTGACAAATAAAAATGCCAGGCTTTTGGATTTTTCCATTCCAAAAAAATACTTCAGCTTCCCAAGATCTTTGACCTATGTCCAATTTGAGGCTCTATACTAATCAACCAAGCCATAACAATAGATTTTTTTGGCTTCCCATGTTTATTTAGCCAACATCAATCTTGGCTAGAGAAGAAAGTTCACTAGTAAGATAACTTTTTTACCATTTCCCTCAAATAACTAACAACACAGATTGGAAACATTCACGAAAATTTTACCAATTTAATTTGTATTTGGAAATTTATAGTGAGTGGTTCACATTTTCTAAAGAAGAAAAAATTACACCACTAATATTCTTTTCAAAAACGTGAGTAGACTCTTCAATTAACGGTAGTAGGCTAACTCCGGGCATGATTGTGGCAGCATAGAAAGAAATATTTTTAGGGATTTAATTTTTTTTCTTTAGCCAATTGGAAAGCCAATCATTTATACCATGAAACACAACATTTTGTAAATGAGTTTTTATGCCTTGATTTCACTGGTCAAACTATACAAATGTATACAATCATAATAGAGAACAATTAAAGAATTATACTAGAGAATATCTAAAAAAATTATCCAAAAAATCATATCCTAAATGAAAAAAAAAATTAAAATTAGGACATTGACTGAAATTCCACTAATTTAAGCAATCCTTATCAACTATCCCACACCATAAATTACCTCTGAACCTCCTCATCTAAACTTCCTTCCCCTTCAAGAATCCATTCTTTATATCTTCTCCCCCACTCGCCATTGCGAGTGAGGGTGGTGCTAACCGAACTCCTCCCAATTAGGGATAGACCCTTATCTAGTGAACACAAATCAATAAAGCAGATCGTGGGCTAATGTTGTTGGGGGAATGGAGAAGGAAAAACCTTCAATGGACCCAACCATCAACCTCAAGGAAAGCATGGAGAAACTAAAAACCATGGTTTGAGAAAAAGTGTATGTTGATGATGATTTCAGACTAAGGGCTTGTGAATGCATGAAAACCTCACTATTTGGAAAAAGATCTCTCTCTGGATTAGGTCAAAGATGCTCTAAAAGAGATGTGGAAAGACTTTGAAAGTTTCATGATAGCATACATGGCAAATGGGTTCTACTTCTTTAAATACCAATCTACAAAGATGGTGGATTGAGTGCTCTAGGGCCTTGGACAATCAACAGGATGGTACCACAATTAGCTCCATAGCAAGGAAACTTCTAACCTACCTTCGAGCGATTAGACACTAGTCTTGTTTGGATCTAGCTTCACTATCTCCCCATCAAATTTTGGAAACCTAAGATGCTAGAATCTATCATGGCCAAATTTGGATGTTTACTAAGAATGTATCATCACACACTTAATGTTTCATGAGCGAAATTCGTCTGATTGTGTGTAGAAATTGATCTAAGCCACTATAGAGGGAATTTTGGCTTGGCAATGAGGAAGAGCAAGTCTTGGTGTTCGTTCTCTACAGGCTACTACAGGCATTTTGCTATCATTGTGGACAAATACGACACGCAAATTTCATTTGCGGCCCAAACCCTTGTAGCTCGGCTGGCGTCAAGGCAAATGTGGTCAATCCTAGCCCTAAACAAAGCAATGATCTACAAGATATGAAGTTGGACCCGATGAGGAAAGGGAAGGACTCTAGAGTTAATCAGAAGATAAAACCCAACCAACTTGAACTCCATGTCAAAGAAGGCATTGAAAGACAACTCTATATTCAACCTGTGGTTGATGGTTTATTGCTGCCCATATCAAGGCAGAGGATGTGATCCTAGTGCTGCTCCCTAACTTTCTTGGTTAATGACCAGGCAGAAGCATAGCCATCACTAGCGATGAAAAATCATTATGTGGCTTTATCCAAGGGTAGGAAGTTGACACATGAAGGTCATGGAGGATTACTCGGTGGGCGAGAAGGATTATCTTGGGGTTTTGGCTACACCAATCTTGAAGATCTCTTGCCAGGAGCTGATAACCTTGGAAGTCACTTAATTAATGTTCTTGTTCATGTCCTTTCAATTCCTTTAATTCCGAATCCCAATAAAGGTCAACTAGTTTCCTTTCAAGGCAAGGAAGCATATCGGACCATTGGTGAGTAGAGTACTAAAGAAAACTAAATCCCTCCGAGCAATATTATCGATGTGATGGTCAAACATAAAACAATGGGGAATGGTACTACCTCACTATCTACCCCTGACATGCCTTGACTTCTCACCTCACTAAAGTACAAGGCAAAGGTTCAACCAATAGTAAGTGCTTCTTCCATGGTCCAAGCCTCGAAATTAGAGGATCCCAAACGGTTGGTAGTAAGGGTAACCCATTCTCTTGTAGCAACCATTTCTAATCTGAATCTAAGGCCAATGAAATGGAGGAGAACCCAAAAACATCAGATGGCATGGAGGAATTCAATGATGATATGCTATTAGTTCAAGTCTAAAAGAATGCCAAAACTGAGGCCTTGGCTCGTAGAGGAAAACTAAAAGCTAGGAGCTACCTAAAGAAAGGGCAGAAGGGCATTGCTAATGTTTAATTGATTCTCTTACTAATATGTTCTATATTTTTTATCCTCTTATTGATGCAATCTCTTAAGAGTTTATGTTGGAATTGTAGGGGAATAGCAAACTCAAGAACCATTAATCAGGATAAAGTAGCTCACGAGGAGTTTAAACCAACTTTGTATGTTTGGTGAAGACTTAAGCAAATAAGGATAGATCAATTCTTTTTTGTAAAAGGTTTACCAAAAATTTGGAATGGGCTGCCATTCCTACTAGGCAACTGTCTAGGGGCATTATCACCTTCTAGAAATGAGACTATAGGAAGATTACTCCAAGTAAGCTTCACATCTTGCTATTTCTACTAAAACCCCCAAAGAATGGGTTATGCCCACCATCTATAATCATCAATGCTTATCTGTCCAAAAAGATCTTTAATTAAATTTATCTACTATTACTTTACTTGATTTGCCTTGGTTAGATGTCTATGATTTTAACGCTATTTTGAATCTTAGTGAGCATAGAGGTGGTAACTTTCAGTTTTATGCTATTAAAGCTAGATATTTTAATGACTTTATCAATAGTTGCCACCTCCTTGATCTAGGTTTCTAAGGTTTGAGTTCACTTGGTGAAATGGTCAAGGGGGCTTGGCCAAAAGATGAGCTCGCCTAGATAAATTTCTAGCTAATAATGCTTGGGTCTATAAGCTTGAGTGTTATGATAATTAGCATCTTCCTTGCATTTCATCTAATCACGCACCCATTTTTACCTCTATTGATTTATTTCTGCATTGTAAGAGCAAAGTTTTTTGTTTTGATAATTTTTAGTTTAAGCATCAAGGTTGCTTTAATGTTATGTCTAGAGTTTGGAATTTTAAGTCCAACGACTCTGTTTTGCACACCATGTCCCACCTTATTTCACATTAAGAATCAATTGTTAAATTGGAAATCTTACAGAATTAATGACTCCTTAAGAGAATTAATATTAAAAATACTGAATCTGACATCAAACTCATAGAGGATTTGGAAGCCTCAAATTATAATTCTAACACTAACAGCCATGTTCTTAATTCCCTCTATAATAGGCATAATTCTTTACTAAAGCAAGATGCCATCCGCTGGGCTAAAGCGCTAGACTCATGTGGATTAGGAATGGGAATGTCAACACAAGTTTTTTCACAATCATGCCCAGAGTAGTAACCATAAGAACAAAATTTCTACCATGAGTGATGAGGGAGGTTGTATTCACACTAATCATGCTTCTATTGATGCTTGTTTAATCTCCTTTTATGCTAATTTATGGAACTATGCTAGTAATTTTTCTATTTCTGAATCGGTTACTACTTTTCTAAATGATTTGAACACTCTTAATGAGAAAGACAGGAACCTTCTTATCATGCTTGTTACTCTTAATTAGATTTATCGAGCTCTCAAATCCATGCTAAAGGTAAAAGCCCTGGTCTGACAATTTGAATGTTGAATTTTATCTTTTTTTGGGGACTTATTAAAAAATTCCTTGTATTAAGTTGTTAATTATTTTTTCCGAAATACTTCCCTTTCTAAGTCTTAGAGTATAACTTATATTGGTTTAATTCCAAAAAAAGACTGCCCCAATCATGTTGAAGATTTTCAACCTATTTTGCTTTACAAAGTTTCTTATAAAATCATTTCTAAAATCCTTACTATTAGACTTAGGAGTGTTATTCATAAGCTTATAGGGCCTGAATATAGTGGTTTTCTTGCCAACAGATTATCTTTTCAGAATATAATTGTTGTTCAGAAAATTATTCATTCCTTAAAGTATGATTCCTATAACCTCCCTAGGATGTTACTCAATGTAGATATAGAGAAGGCTTATGGCATCTCATAGTGGAATGTTATTCTTTCTACCTTAAGGCCATAAATTTTTTTAATATTTGGATCTCTTGGATTAGGGCCTACTTAAATACAGCTAATTTCTCCTTTTTAATTAATGATCAGCCTACTGATAAGTTCTATAACAAGAAGGATGTTCGCTAATGAGATCCGATCTCACCTTTCCTTTTCCTCTTAGCCTCTTAGAACCTCTCAATTCTCCTTAACCATGATCTTAGATTAAATAAGATTTCAAGCTTTAATTAGAGAATAACTCCCAACCTTAACCATCTTATGTTTGCTAATGACCTAATTATTGTTTCTAGAGCTTCCCGATCTTTTGCTATAAATTATAGACTTCACTTGAATATTTACAAAAACTTTATTGATTAACGAGTGACGCACGCCAACCACCCGAATGGTTAGATGCGCGTGACCCCGCAAATATACAGGTCATCAAGGAATATCTCATGGGTGAGAGCGAGGGTCGTATTCCTCAAGGAACAGTGAGAGGCTCATATTACTTCTCTTAATCAATAGCTTGACATCTATGTTGGCTCTTAAATCTATTACTACAAACTAATTATTCAAAAAGGGATTAAAAAAAACCCTAGTCCAAAAATCTGACAATACCTAATCTCTTAGCACATGTATAGATCTAACAAATCATGCGTATTCTAATGTGTGGGAATCTCTTCCTCAACATCAACAAGGTAACATTAAACAACCATGCATTGAATCACAATCAACTAGAAAGATTAATCAAATCGCTAATGAAGATTCATAAGCAAGAGTTAAGGCACATAGACATACAATTCTCCTGAATTGGGGTCCTATGGATTAAGAATAAAGATTAAAATAATGAAAGATCCACAAAAAAAGAATAAAGAATTCCTAAAACTAACTCCCTCTAATAGAACTTTGATTATTGAGGTTGATAGGATCCTAAGACCATCAAGATGGCGCCGAATCTCTTCGCATGACCTCCAGTACTAATGTTCATTGAATCTCCCTTGAGAAACCTGTCAGAATCCGTGGAATTATTAATGAAACTCGTCTCCAGCTGCACAGGTTTCTAAAAATCTGGTCACCACTACCAAATTCAGTAAAAGAATCCCACTTTCATTGTAAAACCTAGGGGTATTATAACCGGAGTCCGCCACGGCCTCACCACGTTGGTTGTGAAGGTCGTGGTGAGTAAGTTTTGTTGCTTGGGCGGCAAGTTGCGTCTTAGCACAATCTGTCTCGCGGTTGTGTGAATGGGCCACGGGCGTTATAGTCCCCAATGGCCATTGTGGAGGTCGCGTGCTTTTTGTGCTATTTTTTGTGGCTTTACACTAGCACAGTTGAGTCACGGTCATGATGGAAGTGGACAACAGCAATGGTTAGATGTCACCATAGCCGTTGTGAACCGTGATGGCGCTCTAGTTTAGCAAGTTGATCTGTTTTGCTTCACAACACCTCCATATTCATTTCTTTAGCCCTTAGATGAACTAAAAGCCCATGGTGAACAAAAAAATAAAATTTTGTACTAGTTTAGTGCTAAACATGTAAAATCTCATGCTAAATGTAGTATAAATAACATATAATATACGCGTTTCAAGGACTTATTAAGGAGTCAATCCTGAAAATTCCATTATTCATTTACCTAACTAAATTAATATTAGAGTTAAAACTACTATCAAGTCCATTCTTGGCATGAATCTGGGCTCCTTCCCTTTTAAATATCTTAGAGCCTTAATTTCCCCTAAAAGACTGTCTGTCCACCATTGCAACTATCTAGTAGACAAAACCACAAAGTGTATCAGTTCTTGAAATCATTCCACCATTTAAACAGTCATCCTTGCCATCCGGTTTAATAATTCTCTTCTATCCATCCCCAATTATGCTCTTTCTTCCTATGCAATCCCTAACTCCATTCTAGACAAAATCTCTAGCTTAGCTAGGAAGTTTCTATGATCTAAGGGTAATAATAGAAGTAGTTTTCTTTCCATCCATTGGAACACTACTATGCTGGTGAAGACTGAGGGACATTTGAGAATTAGAAACCTAAGGAATGCTAAGATAGTCCTAATAGCTAAGAACATTTTTATTGCCTTGAATTTTGATGACAAGTTCTGGATTCAGATCATGCATGTCAAGTATGAAAAGTTCAATATCTAGACCAACTCTAATGGAATCAAAATGTCTTGATTTTATACGATGCTTTGCAATACTGCTGACAAGTTCAAAGCCAATTTCTAGATCAGTAGATGTAATCTTGATTCTACTAATTTTCTTAAAAATCCTCAGATTTATGAGATTCCTCTGACTTATAAACCTACTTTAATAAGCATGTACATGCCCATTGAATCTTTAAATATTTCTGATTTTTTTTACTAAAAACTTTCTTAATCATGATGATTTGGTAACTTGTTTGAGCCTTGATTTGGATTGGAATTGATTGTCTAACTTGGTATTTCATTACCATGAAGATAATCGATGGGTCTAACTTCCCAATACTAATCCTTCAAAAATCGTCAATATTGTCTATAGTAATCTTGATCAAGTTTTTCAAACTAAAAATTGGGAAGGATGGCATATTTTTTGGAGATTACCAGTAGCTTCACATGTCAAAGTTTCCTCATGGAGGCTACTACATGGCAGGACTCCAACATTTGAACTTCTTTATGCTCTTAATCTTGGCCCACAGATGATGTATCCCTTGTCTGGTTTGGTTAAAGAGACAGCATAGCACATCATATGGAAATGCAGGCTTAGGTAGGTAGTGCTGACATCATGTTGAAAGCCTTATAGGTGTAAATCACAATTTGCTATAACCCAGCTAACCGTGGGGCAGTTACTATAGCACTTTTAAAAGCCCAGCACTGTAGCAGCCCGAAAATATTTTTTCTTCCCTTTTTAAAAGCTTCAGCCTTTCTCTTCTATTTCCCATTCATGCTTATTGGAAACCCTAGCCATTTATTTCTCCTCTTCTTGCTTTTGATGGTTAAGGATTAGTGGAAGTAAAGAGGATGAGAAGAAAAGATGGCAAGGTGAGTGGGCTAACCAACCTTTAATTATCTCTTTAAGTTTTTTATGTGCTTCATTTGCTTGAATTGTTGTGAATTTGGATGATCATGCTCCAAGCTTGGGTTTTGTCTTGTTGGAATCCATATATTATTTAATTGGGAGGATTGAATGTTATTGTTGATTTATTTTGACATCAAGAGTATTGTTTCTTATTTCCACCTCATTGTTGATTTATTGGCCTTAAACTCACTTTGTTCATATAATGCACTTTCTACTTGTGGCCAACTTTATATTTTTGCTAAGTTTAAAGCTTTTTGAGAGTTACATTGGTTGTTATCTATGCCAAGATTAGTTTATGAATCTCTTGTATTAATGGGGTGATTGTTTTTCCATTTTGGGAGCTGGGGCGTGATGCAGTTAAAGTGGTATCAGAGCTTTCGTTTGAGTTTTCTAGTTTGATATTTGATTCGTGTGTTTTTTTTTATCATGGCTAGTGGATCCAATTAGCAGTATACTTGAGTGTACTAACCCAAGTAGACATTCATTTTTCCTGTATAGTATGTATGTTATAGTTGTGAATCTTTAGAAGTATATCCTTAGAGCTCAAAGAAATTTCCAGGACGAAATTTTCTTAAGGGGGGTAGATTGTTATAACGCAGCTGATCGTGGGCCCGTTACTGTATCACTTTTAAAAAGCCCAGACATGTAGCAGCCGAAAATATTTTTTTCTTCCCTTTTTAAAAAGCTTCGACCCATCTCTTCTATTTCCCGTTCATGCTTATTGGAAACCCTAGCCATTTATTTCTCCTCTTCTTGATTTTGATGGTTAAAGATTAGTAGAAGTAGAGAGGTTGAGAAGAAAAGATGGCAAGGTGAGTGGGCTAACCAACCTTTAATTATCTCTTTAAGTTTTTTATGTGCTTCATTTGCTTGAATTGTTGTGAATTTGGATGATCATGCTCCAAGCTTGGGTTTTGTCTTGTTGGAATACATATCTTATTCAATTGGGAGGATTGAATGTTATTGTTGATTTATTTTTGACATCAAGAGTATTGTTTCTTATTTCCACCTCATTGTTGATTTATTGGCCTTAAACTCACTTTTGTTCATATAATGCACTTTCTACTTGTGGCCAACTTTATATTTTTGCTAAGTTTAAAGCTTTTGAGAGTTACATTGGTTGTTATCTATGCCAAGATTAGTTTATGAATCTCTTGTATTAATGGGGTGATTGTTTTTCCATTTTGGGGTGACGTGACAGATTAAAGTGGTATCAGAGCTTTCGTTTGAGTTTTCTAGTTTGATATTTGATTCGTGTGTTTTTTTTATCATGGCTAGTGGATCCAATTAGCAGTATACTTGAGTGTACTAACCCAAGTAGACATTCATTTTTCCTGTATAGTATGTATGTTATAGTTGTGAATCTTTAGAAGTATATCCTTAGAGCTCAAAGAAATTTCCAGGACGAAATTTTCTTAAGGGGGGTAGATTGTTATAACGCAGCTGATCGTGGGCCCGTTACTGTATCACTTTTAAAAGCCCAGCACTGTAGCAGCCCGAAAATATTTTTTCTTCCCTTTTTAAAAGCTTCAGCCCATCTCTTCTATTTCCCGTTCATGCTTATTGGAAACCCTAGCCATTTATTTCTCCTCTTCTTGATTTTGATGGTTAAAGATTAGTAGAAGTAGAGAGGTTGAGAAGAAAAGATGGCAAGGTGAGTGGGCTAACCAACCTTTAATTATCTCTTTAAGTTTTTTATGTGCTTCATTTGCTTGAATTGTTGTGAATTTGGATGATCATGCTCCAAGCTTGGGTTTTGTCTTGTTGGAATACATATCTTATTCAATTGGGAGGATTGAATGTTATTGTTGATTTATTTTGACATCAAGAGTATTGTTTCTTATTTCCACCTCATTGTTGATTTATTGGCCTTAAACTCACTTTGTTCATATAATGCACTTTCTACTTGTGGCCAACTTTATATTTTTGCTAAGTTTAAAGCTTTTGAGAGTTACATTGGTTGTTATCTATGCCAAGATTAGTTTATGAATCTCTTGTATTAATGGGGTGATTGTTTTCCATTTTGGGGCTGGGCGTGACAGATTAAAGTGGTATCAGAGCTTTCGTTTGAGTTTTCTAGTTTGATATTTGATTCGTGTGTTTTTTTTATCATGGCTAGTGGATCCAATTAGCAGTATACTTGAGTGTACTAACCCAAGTAGACATTCATTTTTCCTATATAGTATGTATGTTATAGTTGTGAATCCTTAGAAGTATATCCTTAGAGCTCAAAGAAATTTCCAGGACGAAATTTTCTTAAGGGGGGTAGATTGTTATAACGCAGCTGATCGTGGGCCCGTTACTGTATCACTTTTAAAAGCCCAGCACTGTAGCAGCCCGAAAATATTTTTTCTTCCCTTTTTAAAAGCTTCAGCCCATCTCTTCTATTTCCCGTTCATGCTTATTGGAAACCCTAGCCATTTATTTCTCCTCTTCTTGATTTTGATGGTTAAAGATTAGTAGAAGTAGAGAGGATGAGAAGAAAATATGGCAAGGTGAGTGGGCTAACCAACCTTTAATTATCTATTTAAGTTTTTATGTGCTTCATTTGCTTGAATTGTTGTGAATTTGGATGATCATGCTCCAAACTTGGGTTTTGTCTTGTTGGAATCCATATCTTATTTAATTGGGATGATTGAATGTTATTGTTGATTTATTTTGACATCAAGAGTTTTGTTTCTTATTTCTACCTCATTGTTAATTTATTGGCCTTAAACTCACTTTGTTCATATAATGCACTCTCTATTTGTTGCCAACTTTATATTGTTGCTAAGTTTAAAGCTTTTGGGAGTTAGATTGGTTGTTATTTATGCCAAGATTAGTTTATGAATCTCTTGTATTAATGGGGTGATTGTTTTCCATTTTGGGGCTAGGGCGTGACACAATCAAAGTAGAAATTTACTTAAGGTTGGTCACTTATTAAAACCTAGAAAGCAAAAAATTAACAACCAATTTATAAAAGAGCTGATAGCTACTTGTGCTTGGAGGATTTGGATGACAAAATGTAATGAAGTCTTCCGCAAAGAGAAAGCATTAGAAGATCAAATCTTTTAAAATGCTCTATGGAACTTTAAAGAACATGACAAAACTAATGATGCCATTTGATTGAGTCTTTCACTTTTCATTAAAATCAAAAGCCAAGGAATGGTTGCAATCATTGTCATGAGCTTCCGTGACAACTTGGGATCAACTCGCCAGGTTGTTCTTGACTAGATACTTTCCACCAGGACGGATCCCCATTGGACCAAAGAGTAGTCACTAAGGTTTCAACTCTCCCTCATGGTAAGGTAAACACGCCACTGTTGGTTAATAGAACTTGTCTAAATCAATCAAAGACAGACGCCTTGATTGATCAATTGCTACAGGCATTAGCAACTGACACTTATACCCTACCAAATTGAAAGAGAAAAGCTTGGAGGATAAAATTGTTGCAATTAGAATAGCGCTTGAACTATGCAGAGACAAACAATTATACCCCCACCAAGTTTTGTGTGACTGCTCAGCTACAACTAATCTTCTTAGACTAGAAGATAACTTCATCACATGGGGAGTCCGGGACAAGATCAACCTTGCTAAAAAGCTCCTATGACGAATGCCAAATACCATCTTGGATTATATCCCTTGTGAAAAAAATAATTTATCCGACGCTTAGCTAGAAATGAGAGGAACAAACCTGGTCTATCCTTATTTTATCAGGGGATGGATTTTCCAAAATGACTAGTGGAAGAAGCAGCTCAAATTGATTTTTGTTTTTGAGTATTTTATTTTTGGAGATTAATCAATAATTTAATAGCTTATTGACATGGACATAAATAGAACATAGAAAATTTACCTTTTTTTTTTTTGTAATTCATTTACTAGTAACAGTTTCATAAACAACATCAAAAGTCATTCTCAAGCCCCTTGCCTTGCCCTTAGTTGCTTAAATTACCATTGACAAGGCTAGGTACCTATTTTCTTTCTATTCTTTCTTCATACATGAAGAGCATTACTACTGTGAAAGCAAATACAGAAATTTCTATATGGACTTACACCAAGTATTTAATTATATTTTATTTATAACTCTTTGGTCATCACCAAATCAATGAAAACAAGTAAAGGATATTTGGTGTGAAACCTATTCTAGGCCACAACATTGTGATCTCAAAGAATTAAAACCCTTCCCCACGTACAAGCATTTAATTCTCACAATAATGATACTCCATATCTTTCTGTCTCAATACTAGTATTTATTTACAAAAATAATGGACAATAATGCATCTCTTATGCATATATGATGTGATGGATACTAGCGTGTGATGATAGAGATGGTAAAAATAAAGGGATTGATGTGCATGAATACCAAAATTCTAGTGCATGTCACATTCACTAGCAAAGAACTCGTCGGAGCCACCACCAGCCGGTGGCCTGCCACCCCAAACTCCTGCAAGGCATTCAATAGTTATTGTATCAATCAGTTAGGTAACAACTTCACCAAGTTGTACTTGGTACAGTGATTGATTTGTGACGCATCCTATTTATTTTAGTGGTCATGAAAGAATCCTTGCCAACGGGGGCATTAACATTATTATGTCAGTATCATAGGGAAAAATATGACCATCAGCCAGCTTGGCATCATAAGCGAAGTCGGCAAAATTTCGCTCATCTTGTCCTTTTGCCTACATTGTCCTTGAGGTGAAACTTTATAAAAATCATGGACGATTTTAAATTTATAGAAGATGAACATACTTGTGCATGTTCTTTCAGAGGTGTAGACATATATATATATATATATATATGAATAATACACTTCAAACTTGTCAATGTTTTCTAAGTACACATTACCACATTCTTATCTAAGCCCAATCTCTATCCAACTTATTCTAGATAGTCATTCAATCATTTCATATTAAGCACTGCATAAACAAATCAGTGAATCGAAGAGATGCATATTCTAGATAGTCATCCAATCATTTCAAACTTGTCAATGAATAATACACTGCATAAACAAATTAGTGAATCGAAGAGATGCATTAGAATGTATAAACAAAAGTAACCTGGTGATAAAGAAAGTAATGTGCTCTTGCTGAATCCTTTTCTTTTTGACGTTGTAACGCGAATTGTGTTTCTGATTCATAAAGCCGACACATTCATCTAAAGTTCTACTTCTATTAGAGTTTGCCTGCGCAGACATAAGGAGAATAATATTTCTTCAAATTCACGCTACCATGTAGTATAAACAAACACTGTAAGTAATCAAAAGGACTAGTACAATGGAAAAAGAAAAGGGAAAAAAAACCAATTTGAGCAGCACATGTAGATTTCGTTAAATCTTAAGATGAAATCTAAAGAGAAAATGCTAACTGTTGAACAACATTTAACAATAAGCATGTCATGAATTCAGATTGAACAATGTCAGGCCCAATTGAAAACAGAGGGTAAAAACAGGCTCCCTTGGCATGTATTGGGCTCAGCAAGTCTGGTCCAAGGATGTTTACAAGTATAGACACCATGACCAAAAATGTTTAAGTTATGGGCTAATTCATGAACAACTATTAAGCACTGTTACATTCACAGCAAAATATTCGCTTTATCATGATTAAGAAGGCACACAAGCAAATATAATCAAAATGTGGAAAACTTAAACAGAGCATAAGCTGAAAATCTTATTCACTGACCCAGAAGAACAGAGTAAATCTCATTTAAGGTAGAACAAAAAACCTGGCAGCCAGCAGTAAACCCAGAAGGATCTAAATCATGATATCCAAGAAGAGTTTTACCTGCATTCTGCATTGAGGCAAAATTCAAATGTAAAACCAAAACATATACAGAGAAGAGTTGCCGAAATAAAAGTACTTGACAACCAGATTGATCCTGGCTTACATGATTGTTCTACAATGGAAAAACATACATAAACATGCCAAGGCAAACAATGATTAGTTATTTGTTTAGTGTTGATCTCATTAAAAAGTCTAAACAAATAACTATATGGAGAAAATACACACATTGACAAAAGCGGTCACTAACATTATGTTGAAATACTGGCAACCTACAAAATTGGTTTAAACCCAAAATATGTACAAAACACATAGGACTCACACAGATAATAACTCATGAAAAATTAGAGTCCCTCCCAACATATTGCATGAAACATTATAAATACACTGGTGTCTACATCATGATATTAAATTATGCACGCTGGAAAGAGGGACTTGTGCAATAGATTCAGCCATCTTGCAGGAAGTTGCAGATAGAATTATCATAAATGATCATTGATATTGCTGATAATTTTGCTCAAGTAATTTCCTGCCAGTGTACAATTTCAGTAGCTACACCGTAGTAAAGCCATCTCACTTCCTTCATGCATATTCCATCTTGCTCTAATAGCAAAAGTCTTGGCTCTAAATTAACTGTTCTCATAGATCCGATGCATCATTTTTTGGCTTTGATTATAGCTTCTTCATCACAGGATGAAAGAAGATCCTATTTTTTTAAACAAATGTCCAATGATCTGCAAACACATTTGCTGATAAGTACTAAGAGAAATTCAGTAGTTGACAATTCCATGCAAGATTTAATACAAACCTGGAAGTTAAGGTTTTGAGTCTTTTAGCCCAGCTTTGATTTGCATGGCTGGAAGAGATTGGGAGGTCTCTGCAAATTTGCTCGTGTGCTTTTCATCAGAAATGGAGTGCTCAGCCATGGAGTGGAGTGCTCATGTGAGATTTTTTGCAAATTTAAACCTATCCTTTTATAAACCATCACATGGATCAATAAGTAATGAATTGAATAAAACACTGCTTAACTTGTTCATGAAGCTCTAACAAGATACAATGCACAAAAAAAACATCCAATTTCCCAGTGAATTCTAATTCACTGCTCCTTCTCCAGCCTTGGAATATAAATTCCACAAAATAGGCAACAACAAAAAAAAATGAAGAAGAAATGTACCAACAATCTCAACAAAAATGCCACAAGATAATTCATTAATCACTCATAGCCAAGCTCCATCTGCTATGGGAACCAATAACTGCCCTGAGATTCTCATCATTTTCATCGGTTTCCATGTCAGCTTCAGATTCGTCTTCATTGGCATCCATGTCCTCATAGATGATCAGTGTAGCCATTCTTTCCTCTTCATCATCATCATCTTCTGTGATCTGAGCACAAACTTAAGGTATAATGAGTGTTTGGTTGGAGGTATTTGAGAATCCAAGGATACACGAAGCAATGTGTGAGAAGAGTGTTTGGTTTGAAAATATGAGGATCATAAGTTAACTGGGAAGAAGCATCAATAAGGTAAGTAGTACATATCTATTTACCTAATAACAAAAGGACAAATTTAAGAAGCCATATGTATTCCAAAAAGAATTACACTTTGGTAAAGGTTTCTTCATAATTCATACGTAACAATGGTGAAGTAAGCACATCAACAACAATAAAATTGTTAGATGCATGATCCTTCATCATCCCATTCATAATTTAATTTGCCAAAAGAGAAGATTAGAATTAATGGGTGAAAGCTCACTCCCCTGGCAACAAGAATAGGACAGTTTACTCAGTTGCACAGCTAGTGGGTAAGAAAGTTATGGTAGAGCATCCGCACTTTTGCTCATGCATATCCCATTTCTGAATTCTTCCAGATGTTTATAAATCTGTATACAATTTGTAGTGAACCTTTGGATTTCACGAATGTCCCAATCATATAATTAAATACCATTTGATCATGGAGAAAGAATCAAGCTTTTGCACATGATTACGTAAACAAAATCAAACAAATACAGACAGAAAAGATCATCATAGGTATACATGCACAATTGATGTATCACAGGAGTAGTAGTGCAAAAAAATTCATAAAAGCATACACAGAACTTTGGTATCCTTACTGGCCACCATTTCTGTCATCTAAATCTGATGCTTTCTGTTTCTTTACATTTTTTTTCTTTTTCCTAAGCCCAGAAGTTGCTTGCATATTAGGATTTCTGGAATTTGCATTGCCTACCAATTCAACAACAATGAATGGAAAATCAAAAAAAAAGATCAAAGAAATAAATTAAATGACAAGCTTTTTAGGTCATATCTTTGCATAGAGGACAATTAAGCAGAGCTTAGATATCTCAATTCGGATTCAGAACATCAACATAAATTCAAAAAAATAAATCAGTTCAGCAGCATTAAGAAAACCCAAAATTCTAGACAACCACATCTCCATCCAGAAAACAGAAAACATCACACAAACATCAAATTCACTACTAAATCAAATGAAACTCAAATTTCCAAATCAAAAGCAACCACAACCCAGTAAATAAAACGAAAAAAAAAAAATTGAATCTATAGGCCGAGAAACCAAATCCCTCGACAAACCCCAAAATTTTTCCAATGATAACAATCAAAGATCCACAAAATTGCAAATTTGAGAGTGCTTACGTTGATTACGAAGAGAAACTGGGATGCCGATATCGGCATCCGCTCCGGCGAGCGTCCGAGAACCACCAGCGAAGGAAGGGAACAGCAAGCACTGCGACAGGTTTTTGAAAACCCATTTTGGTTTTGTGATGTTTGTTTTGCAGATATAGACCTGAAAAAAACTATATTTACGTGTATATTCCTTGAAACAAGATACTTATGCAGAGAACACCAGAAACTTTTGTTATTTCTATTTAAAATATCATAATTGTATAACTATACATAATTAAGAAAATTTTGATAAACTAGTTTGTGATTGCGTCTTTATTAATTAGATTTGTGGTTTAATTATAACACTTTAGTACCTTTTTTTTTTTAAAAAAAAAAAAAGTGTCAAAATGTTTAACTCCAATGTTTTGTAGAATTAGATTTAAATTTAATTTTTTATCATTATTTATTTTACTAAAATATATAGACTTAAATTTAGCTTCTTATACTTATTTATATTACTAAAAACATATATTAATAAAAATCATTCAGGTCTCTTTGCATAATATTTAAAAATTATTTAAATTAAAATTAAAATAAATTCAATTAATTATTAATTAATACATATCTAATAATGTAAAAAAACAAAAAAAAATAAATTCAAATTTAAATTAACAGAATTAAACATTTTAATTTTTTTTTAAACGGTTTAGACTACCGTTACTAAACCCATAAATCCCAAATTCATAAAAAAAAATATATATATAATAGTTTAGTAAAATTTCCCCAAAAAATTTATAATTATTGATTTATTTATATATCCTAGCAAATATTTTTTTTTTTTTATGTGAAATACCTGGCATGGGTAATTTTCGAAACTACAAGGATACAACAGCAATTCAAAATTTCCCTTTTCTTTTGGTAACACTACCTGAAGGAAAAAAAAAATTGTTGGAATAAAATACCACAAATCTTCCAAGAATCCCCGTCCAAAAAATAATTTTTAAAAATAAATTATAAAAACAAGAAAGATATAGTCCTGATGAACAAACAGAATTCAACTTATTTCTGAAACTATTCTGTGTCCTGTGAAGCAAGAAAATCAAATCACATGCAAAGATTGGATATTACTGTATACATAAATATTGGCATAGTCTAATTGCCTCCAATTTCCTCTTCATCATCTTCTCTCACTCTAGGAACAGCCCCAAAGTGCTCCACAAGGATTTCAGCAACCAGAGGTGCCAAGTCCTTGCATGGCACTCCTTTCTTGTAAACATCTCCAAGATGAGAATCACTTCCCACTCTCCCTCCCAAGTAAACATCCGCACCCTCACATGGCTTCTTATCACTGTCCCTTGTCATGCATCCCATGAATCCAATGTCGGCCACCTGCACTTGCCCGCAGCTGTTCGGGCAACCAGTCCAGTGCATTCTCACTGTCCGTGGCACGGACACTATCCGCTCGACCTCTTCAGTCACCTTCAAAGCCCGTGCTTTGGTCTCTATGATTGCCTGCCCGCAGAACTGGTTGCCGGTGCATGCAACCAGTCCTCTCATCAGAAGGGAAGGCTCTGGCGAGAACAACTCTTTTAGAAGTGGCTCATTGAGCAATGCTTCAATGTCCGAATTCTTGATGTTTGGGATGATAATGTTTTGTTCCACAGTTAGACGGAGCTCACTGGAGCCGTATACATCAGCTAAACGAGCCAGCTCAAACATGTCACTGGCTTGCACACGGCCGACAGGAATGTGAAGGCCTACAAAGCTTAGGCCTGGTTGTTTTTGTGCGTGCACACCAAGATAGTCTCTCCTCTCCCATTGCTTTTGAATCAGATCATCTCCTGCTGCACGGTCTAACACTTGCCCTGGCATCCTCTTCTCAACTTCAGACCTGAACACTTCTATTCCCTGCAGAAGTTGGACACCCGAAGACCAAGAATGCGAATTTAGATGAATACAAGAAGTTTTTCTTCTTTTTTTTTTGTGTTCAGTGGAAGAAGAAAATAAAGATTGATAAGAGAAACAACTAAGTACATAGCTGGGGAAGTTGGGAGGACAGCAGGGGATAAAGAATTAACTCACAAGTTCATCAATTAGCCACATCATTCTAGTCTTCTGCCTGTTGCCTCTGGTCCCAAGATCTCTATATGCCTCCAGTACGGCTTTGCACACTGGAATGATATCGTCACCAGGAACCCAAGCATCAAGAGGCACAGCCTCTGCACATCTTTTCGGGCTGAAGAATCCTCCAACCAACAGGTTGAATCCCAATCTCCCGTTCTTCATGGCAGGCATGTAAGCAAGATCATTGATATGTGGATGCTCATAAAGATCATGGGAACCCACAACACAAACGTTCCATTTCCTTGGCCTGGTTAAAGAAAAAAATATAGTAACTACATGCGTGATGAGATTAAGAAATAGTATCACCCGTGATGACAAAGAAGAGGAGCATTTAATTATACATGTTTTTATGAATAAAATTCAAGAAACCATGAAATTGCCCTCAATATCATGCCGATTATCTAATGAAAAATGGTACAACAGAGATTGGACTTCTATAACATATCCTTCCAAAGCTGAAAATTGTAGGCGCGTGTAGAATTTTACCTAAAAGGACAGGCAACTCATAACTTCTGTTATTCATAAAAACTATCATTCAATTAGCAATCCTAAATATCCTCTCTACCACTAGTGTCTGTGAGAGAATGAGATCAAATGAAAATTGGACCCTGGAAGAAAAGAAACATTTTTTTTTGTTCCCGTTTTACGCCCTTTATTGAGATGCATCCTGCAATCTATGTTTATTTCTTTTTCGAGTTTATTGTTAATCAGAAAACTATTTTGTCACACGACTCACCAAAAAAAACACACACACATCCCATGCAACATTGGGTATCATATGGCAATTTACAGAATATAGTAACACACAGATAGCATTAGTAAATAGTCATGCAAGGTGAGGAATTTATAAGATATCAAACATTAGACTTGAAATAAAATGAATGAAATAAAAACTTTGCTTGTAAGTTGTAAGAAAGCACCAAATGAGTATATGGGAGGACTCACAAGTTGGAGATGGCAGCGTTGCCACAAGAGTTGGCAGTGATGAAAGCACTGAGCAGGTTGGTGTAAGGGCGAGTATCTACAATTTCATGAGGATCAATGCCAGCAAGGGGGTTGCCAACTGGGTTGCGGACATTATCCATCCCGCTCTGCAGGCTAGTCAGGCCAACACGCATGAGGCCATCAATGATTTCTGGCACATCAGGTAGCTCGACGCCACGTATCTGCCAGTTCTGCCTAGTGGTCACATCTGCACACCCTTCTTTGCCATACCCATCAATTACTGAGGCCAAGTACCTGGTTTGCTCACTGGTCGTCACCCCATTTGGTAGCTTCAGCCGCATCATGAACCGCCCATCTGTCTCAAATAGCATGGAATAATTTAGAAACAAAAAAGACAGATTAATGAAAGCTACTCTAACAAAATATTCTCAATCTCTACCAAGTATAAATAATCCAGCTGTATACCAAAGGGGTTTAGTACTTGAGTAAAAAGCACAAAATTGCTTATTGTCATCGCTTTTTCAAAATTTACTTGCAATGCTACAAAAGCAAATTAAATAAAACTTCAAACAGGGTCATCATCATGTTTCAGACTGTCAGGAAAATATAAAAAAAAAAATTAGGATTTTCATATTTGAAAAATAAGGGATAACAAGTAATTTTGAATTTTACGAGGTGACAAGTCAAATAAAAATTTACCAAAAAGTTTTTGTAACACATTCTTTGAAACCACACATTTTTAAAACCAATTATCCATCTACTTAACATGACGAATGCAAATATGCAAGACATCAGGTAGTGCAAGGAATAAATCAGTAAGGCACCCATATTCTCTGAAAACCAGAGGTAGTCCATCGGCTGGGAATGTATAAGTCATGCGACTCATGCCTGAAGCATCTCGCTTATCTTGGGTTTTACTTTTCAAGCCAAATTCTCTTACAATCAGAATTTAATATATTTATATAAATGATCCTCTAAATCACAAATGCATCTAATAACAATATCCCAATGATAACACATACGTCTTTTCGAATGGACTTGAGGCCTAGGTTTCCAGTGACAAGATCACCTTATAATTTATAAAAAACATCATCCACAGGTCCACAAACCATTGGCACAACTGTAGTGGACCCTGAATGGAGTGGTCGCCAGTGCTACACACTAACACGTATAGTTGATGAATAATAAAAAGCATAATTCAAATCAAATAAGGTCATACATAGTATAACTATAAACAAGAAAATATTAAATCCCAATTTAAATTAGCTTCACTTTTAATTGTGTAAATAAATTCCAAGACTTGAAAAACAAGCATAAAGTAAGGGTTTTCTAAACAAGACGAATGACCAGAAGGTCCAATATATATATATAATATCTGGGATATTAGCAAAAAAAAAAAACCATGAAAAATGAATGAATAAAAACATAATTCAAATCAATTAGGACAATAAATGGTACAACTGTGAACACAATTAAGACAATTAGAACAATATCTCAATTAGCCTTCATTTCAATAGAGTAACAAATCCATGGACTCCAAAAACAAGCAAAAAAGAAAAGATTTTTAAACAAAATTGGTATAACATGACGGCTATTTAGCCCAAAAAAAATTCAAAATTTTGCATTCAATCCCTTAAATGATAAATAATAACATAAAAACCTAAATCTACAAAACAAAGAACCAGAGATCCAAGATAGAGAAAAAGAGAGAGAGAGAGAGAGGAGCTCACATTGATGCTTGCGGCGATGAAACAACCCAAGCCACTTAAGGCGAACATCAATGTCATCCTTGCTGATCTTAGAACCGTCAATGTCCTCCATCGGCATAGCAGCAAGCTCCTTGATGCCATCCTCGAGAACAAGCTTCATCGGGTCTCTCTCAAGCTTCACCTTCTCTTGCGGATTAATCCCAGCCCTGTACTCCTCCTTGAGCACCCAATACCCATCCCTTTCCTCCACCCTCGGCTCCAGCCTCGCTGCGTCGACATCCGAGGCTGTTTGTGCTGGGATTGATGTTGCAGCGCCGAGGCGGTGGTGGCGGAGGCGTGAGGTGTGGATGGGAAGGGTGAGGAACTGGTGAAGGGACGCAGAGGAAGCCATTGATGAGGATGGTTATAGTGGTGGAGAAGGAGAAGGAGAAGGAGAAGGAGAAGGCCATGGGAGTGGTGCTCTTATAGAAGAGAGCGAGAGAGGAAGCAGTGGATGGCGATGACGAGAGCTGGTGGTGCTCTTGGTAGCTCTCTTCGATGTTTCGAAAGGCCAGTGAGAATGATTTTTGTTTTTTATTTGATGTTTATTTACTATTTTACCCTTTTTATTTTTTTATTTTTATTATTTTTAGAAAATATATGTTATTATAAAAATTTAAAATATATATATACATATATATATATATATATATATATTATTGTATGGATGGTTGTGTGGTTGAATAAAATAGGAAGATTTCACAATTTTGGGCATGAAATATTTATTTATTATTTTCCTTTTTGAATAGAGATGGGAAAAAAAAAAAAGAAAGTTGAGTAATTTGGGATTTTCAAGAAATTTTTTGATTTAATTTTTGGTAAAATTATTATATAAATAAATAATTATTATTATAATTTTTTTTATTTAGATATGTTAAGAATTATGATTTGATTTTTTGGGATGCATTATCAAAAAAAATCATTTTTTTTATTTATAAAAATTCATTTATTTCTCTATCTGCCCATTATAAATATACACCTTAATTATTTTGTAAAGAGCAACAAAAATGGTTAAAATTAAAAATTTTATAAAATTTTAACTCATCTTTCCTACTTTGCTGATTTTTTTTTTTTTTTATCTACTAAAATTTTGCACTTAAAATGACAGTAGTGGAAACAATGCATTTAAATATGTTAATAAAGTTATATTTAGAAACTAAGTAATGTAAATATATAATTTAGGAGATAAAAAGATGGATACATATATTATATTAAATACCATTAACAATCAATTTAATATCATTTTAAATTTATATAGAAATATCATTTTAACAAATGGTAACAAATAATGGATGAGATATGGAGAATGGGTAGTTTAGTAATTTCAAGTTTTATCAAGTTATATATGTGAATAAGAAGACTAGATTCAAAAGGAAAAGATGAACGGGCACGTGCAAGTTAGCAAGAAAGCAAGGAAAGGATAGGAAAGAAGGTAGGCGGGGGGAAATGGCTCTAAGAGTGTTCAAAGAGGTGAAGCCATGTCCACTAAACCAAACCAACGGCGTTGGAGTGCTAAAACCTAAACTAATGGCTGTGAGGCCTTTTAGCACATGGGAATGGTTAAATAAAAATAGGTATAAATATCAAATAGTCTCTCTATTGTTTTTGTTTTTCGTCTTTTTAGTGCCCCTCTGATATAAAATCCGTCCTTTTGGTTTTTGTATTTGTACATTTTCATCCTTTAAAATCTACCCTTTTGGTCCTCATATTTACCCATTTTCATCTTTTTTGATCTCTCCAATTCATCAACGATAAGGACCAAAATGACAGATCCGTTAATTAGAAAGATCAAAAAGACAAATATGTGAAAATACAAGCCTTAAAAACACGAATTTTATATTAGAAAGACTAAAAGGGCATAAAACGCAAAATAGAGGGACCATTTTGATATTTTGACCAATAATAATAATAATTATTATTATTATTATTAATTATTATTATTATTATTAATGAGATTTTATATTTTTGTTTGTTTGTAAATGAATGAATTGGGTGGGAAGAATTTTGTTTTTTTTCTTGTAGACAATATCAATAATGATGGAGAGGGTAAGAATTTGAATCATTTTTTCGCTAGTATTATTTCTGTATCGTTTATATATTATATATTTAGCTTCGATACTATTTATTAATATTGATTATGGACCCAAATGTAGAGTTCTTACAAAAAAAAAAAATAGTGATTTTACCTTTTCGAAATTATAAGATAAGAGAATTTTTAAAAAAAATTTGTAAATCAATGCGTCGCCGTAATATCCATTTAGCAATCTATTAAATGAGAGTGTTTATCACGTATTCGTTAAAATAAATAAATAAATAAATAAACCACCTGTAGAATCTTTTTAAATCTTAAAACCTTGTTTTAGAAGAAATTCAATCTCCAATTTTTTATAAATTTCTGTATGAGATATTTTGTATATTTAAATAAATTTGTCATTTTACAATGGTGTTTAGGTAATAAAAGATGCTTCTTCTTGTATAAACTTCATATATATAATTACATTCTATGAAAGTTTGGTTGCTTTAAATTCAAACATAGTTCCATTATTAAAAAAAAATTCAATAATTGACAGTAAAATAAATAGAATAGGAAAAAAAAGAAAGAAAAATTTATATATATTACTTTACTATAAAAAAATTAATATATTCATATGTGCAAATGAAAGCCAAATATAATATCTAATCCTAATTCAACATGAAAACTTAAACTTACAGAATAAAGAGCCCCAATTTATACATTCAAGTTCATATTTTTTAGATTAACTAATGTGAAAAAATAAGTTATGCTAATACACCCCTGCATATTAGTCTATTTTATCTAAGCTTCTTGCAAACAAATTAATTGCCTCAAATCAAATATATTATTTGAATCCAATTCAATCTATAAACTTAAATGACAATATCAAAAACCTAAATTTTTATATTTAAATTTATATTCCTCAAATTAACAGTTGTAAAGCTATAATTTATATATTCAAGTAAGATTGAAAACTATTAATTACTTTAATAACCTGTCAATCACAGACATACAAATATTAGTGTTGTTTCATAAGGTATAAGCTAATGCAATAATAATGATAATACATGCATATTTTATATCTTTTGTCTACGTCTATATATATATATTTATAATTTATATATTATCTGCAAAAGAAAAAATCATAGTTATTACATGAACTGTTTAAAAAGCCCAAACAACTTTACTATTGAGTCAAAAAAAACTCTTTGATATTTCAAATTTCTTAATAATTCCTCCTCTTTCGGTGCGAAATTAACTAAGTTGACATTAAAAAAAAAAAAAAAAAAAAAAAAAAAAAAAAAAAAAAAAAAAAAAAAAAAAAAAAAAAAAAAAAAAAAAAAAAAAAAAAAAAAAAAAAAAAAAAAAAAAAAAAAAAAAAAAAAAAAAAAAAAAAAAAAAAAAAAAAAAAAAAAAAAAAAAAAAAAAAAAAAAAAAAAAAAAAAAAAAAAAAAAAAAAAAAAAAAAAAAAAAAAAAAAAAAAAAAAAAAAAAAAAAAAAAAAAAAAAAAAAAAAAAAAAAAAAAAAAAAAAAAAAAAAAAAAAAAAAAAAAAAAAAAAAAAAAAAAAAAAAAAAAAAAAAAAAAAAAAAAAAAAAAAAAAAAAAAAAAAAAAAAAAAAAAAAAAAAAAAAAAAAAAAAAAAAAAAAAAAAAAAAAAAAAAAAAAAAAAAAAAAAAAAAAAAAAAAAAAAAAAAAAAAAAAAAAAAAAAAAAAAAAAAAAAAAAAAAAAAAAAAAAAAAAAAAAAAAAAAAAAAAAAAAAAAAAAAAAACAAAAAAAAAAAAAAAAAAAAAAAAAAAAAAAAAAAAAAAAAAAAAAAAAAAAAAAAAAAAAAAAAAAAAAAAAAAAAAAAAAAAAAAAAAAAAAAAAAAAAAAAAAAAAAAAAAAAAAAAAAAAAAAAAAAAAAAAAAAAAAAAAAAAAAAAAAAAAAAAAAAAAAAAAAAAAAAAAAAAAAAAAAAAAAAAAAAAAAAAAAAAAAAAAAAAAAAAAAAAAAAAAAAAAAAAAAAAAAAAAAAAAAAAAAAAAAAAAAAAAAAAAAAAAAAAAAAAAAAAAAAAAAAAAAAAAAAAAAAAAAAAAAAAAAAAAAAAAAAAAAAAAAAAAAAAAAAAAAAAAAAAAAAAAAAAAAAAAAAAAAAAAAAAAAAAAAAAAAAAAAAAAAAAAAAAAAAAAAAAAAAAAAAAAAAAAAAAAAAAAAAAAAAAAAAAAAAAAAAAAAAAAAAAAAACAATAAAATCTGGGCATGCATTTAATAAACATGTCAATCAATTCAGGTCCAAATACATTCATTCCTAGAGATGTACAAAATTACAGCAAAAGTACCTATTGACAAATCAGCTGCGCCTTATCAAGTTAAGAAGTTGGGAAAATGGCTGCAGCAGCGAACAATATTATTACCGATCATACAAAAATCACTTCAAATTTTGCGCAAGGATGACTAGTTATGTATTTTCCGAGATCGGCATCGCCATCAAATTTGAATGTGTACAAGGCTTGTCTTTGTGTGAGGCCGATCGGGTATATTCTGTGTACTTTGAAATCAGTACCGCGAATGCTCACTGGTCTCTCTCCCTTCCAAATGGGTGTGTGATTCAAGGATTTGAACTTCGCCAACACTACAGACTTTAATGCTTCCAAAGTCAACATGTCGGACCTGACATATCAATCATCGTTGATGAAATGCATCGGTTTACTTAGAATATAACTTGAAAGGGGATTATGTAGAGAAGACTGGGGTATGCACCTGAGAAATATAGATTCCATACCGAAACGTCCCCTTTCCCGGACATACAAATGGTATGCAGTTGTCCCTACTTTGTTGGTGCATTTACAGGGGCGATTTTCAAATCGAGTAGTCTTCTCTTCTTCTTCATGGATTTTTGTTGCAAGGTGAATGCAGAGCCGACAAGAGGAGTGCACAGCTGCCATGTCCACCAGGGCCTTAAAAGAATCTGATGGACCCTCGAACTTCCATCTGCATTAGGAACACATGCAATTTAAATGAGTAATTTATTGCAGAGATTTCTTAATGTCATAATATTATTTAATAGCAGAAATTGATGGACACTTGCAATATACACGGTCATCCATAATCAAAGAAGCCACACTTCTGTCACTCAAAGTAACCGGTCATCATAGTGCATTATCTCACGAACATTAACCTGGTTGTTAAAAATCAAACCCAACAAATCTGAAGACCACCCAGGGCCATTCCATCCCTTCCCAAATGGATTCTACTTTCTAAGTTTGACAGGAAATATTTGTAGAAACAACTGAAGGGATGAAGAAACAAAGGGAACAAGACAAACCCAAAAAAGAAGTGTGACTAGGGAAATGGAATTCTTGCAAAACAAGATCCAAGGGCTGCATAAACCACCATATAATGGAATGCAATAACTAGCAAATGATGCAATTTAAGGTAGCTAGAAACAATTGTGAATGCAAAAGGCCTGCAAGACAAACTTCCACTTTTGCATGCTAAATGAATGGATGCCTAATTTGGAACTCTCATTTGGTGCACAGATCACAACAGATAGTTAAGGGATTAGGCATCATAAAGCAAATATGCAAAGCATGGTGGCATCATATAAAAGGCTTTTTAAAAGATAAAGCTTAAAAACTTATAAAACTAATTCCATGTGAAACTGTATTTAAATTCTTATCATCAACTTCTTCCCTCATTTTGTTCACCTTAAACCAATCCTAGGAACCAGCCATAACTAACTTCAACTCAACCCAAACGACTAGCTATCTTGCTTTCATATAGGAGACTAGCTAAAGTGACTGAAACATTTGATATTATATGCAAAAGATGGTCAAAAGCTGTACAAAAAGGCTTGGGCCCAAAGTTGGCCAAGCAATGCCCTGAAACAATTAGTCAGCCCTTCAAAGCCTTCCCTCTAAGAAATCTCATTTCTTGAGAAGGGGTATGTTTATATATTATTGATCAAGGTGAAGGTCTCAAAATGATAGGTACGTGATTGTTAGTTTATAACTATTTGTGTATGTTACTTTGAACCAGAATGTTTGGAAGCCAGCATAGTCCAGTGTTGTTTATACCAGCTTCAAGGTAATCCAAAACAATGAAGATTGGAATATTAATAGAATATTAAGACAGAACTATGATGCAGGGTCCCCAATATGACTGGCAGAATCTCATTTGTATACTAGAACACAAAACCAATTAGGATTTCCATCTTATGAATTTGTTTAAAAAATATTAGTGCACAAATGGGATTAATAAATTATATTGCGATGTAATCATTTGAATTGGCGTGATAACTGACAGTGACATACATTTTTGGTATTGAAAAACTACAGCAGTAATAAATTGTGGTGCAAATCATTTTATGGACAGCACCACAACAGGGAAACACACAAATTTTTTAATATTTTTCTGGTGTTTAGGATAGATTAAATATTGAGATTAGTGAAGAGCCATTAATTATAAGCTGCGGTAAAATTACCTCAATGATTGATTATATGCATCAGGATTAGCTGCCAAATGTTTCATAGTCTTTGCAACTAAAGCAACATCACTGAGCTGTTTGATATGTAAAACTGATTCCGGAGAAGGAGCAAAATCAAGAATGTTTGGAGCACCAACTACAACTGGAATATTTCCTGCAACATTACCAGATGAAAGGATGAAAAACTTAATCTCCAAAACAAATTCTTAAGTCACAAGAACATTGTAAAATGTCAGCACAATCACCAACAATCTTATTCAAGAAACAGGTTTCTCTTCATGCATGGTTCATATAAAATATAACAGTGTAAAATTCAGCAAGTTAAATATCCTCTACTTGGAAGGAATTATGAATAAAGAAACCACAAGAAAATCAAAATAACAATAAAACAGTTTCTGTTTCAAAATCCAAGATAAAATCCTAGCATGTTTTTGGGAGTTGAAATGAATGCAAATAAGATAAACAGTATCATTGAAATTACCGTAAATCTTCAAAGCTGCAAGTCACAAACATGATGAAACATCTTAAAACGGTCAACTAACACACACCTGCAACAAGGGACTGAAAGAATTTTTCAGTAACATAATCTTCCTCATTGGAATTTTCAAATGCCAAGCTGAACTTGTAGCGCTTCAAAGCCTTGACTTTATCCACTGTAATGAGCAATAAAAGACAAATGGTCATGACAACAACATTGAAATCTTGAATATTTAGGTGCTGGCTGTGGCCATGTGCTCTCATTGCACATAATATATTCACTCTTAAAAACTATTGAATGTTTGAATTGTGTTTGATATGGTAAAATGTGTATGTCCACTCATTGGCTGTCATAAAAAGTGATATGTAAATAAAGCACCCAGTAAGAAAACAACAAGGCATCACACATGCTGTTCACCACTCCATCCAGCTCCAATCTCCACTCCTCACATGGCATCTGCCATCAATAGCACTATATAAGTATTGTACAAAAAGACCATCAACAAGACATCTAAGAGCTAGACAGGTCCACCAGGTTGCTTATGCGTGCTATATGATACTCCGATGATCAATATCAGTAGTGCCATAATTGGGACCAAAAAACGCAGCCGTAGTCTGAGACCAACTAGCGCAAGCCCATTGCTATACATATATATATTTACACCTATATAACTTCCATTTAATTTTTGGTTAAATATCTAAATCACAAGAACTCAAGCCTGAATCATATAGACCTGAACACACACTGCAGCCACAAACTCTGAGCCCAAGCCAAGCCCAAACTTTTAGAAAAGAAAGGCCAGCCCAACTCATTGAGGTATCAGACTCTGTTCTTTACTTTCTCTTTTTTGGAAGAATTGCATAACTAACAGCCTTAGAACTGACAAGCCAGGCATATCATTAGTCTGAATAGTAATTCTAAGAATTTTATTATATATAATTTACACATATAAGTCCAAGCTTTCATGCAAATGTTAGTAATAGGAACAAACCTTCTTCCTGGATTGTCTGTTATCAACATATTTCTAAGAACCTAAATAATTTTAAGGAAAAATTTCTACAAAAGAAAACACTACCCTTTTGATCTTTTTTGTGTCTTCCTTTATCTCTCATAAGAATATTCTCTAAGATATACCCTATTAGATGCAAACCAAACATATTTTACAGCCTCAATTCAACCAAAAGCTTAATCTAATAGAGACCAATGCTTATGTGTTCAGATCTATGATTATCAAATTTACTGATTTGGGACTATTAGTCACTTTAATATGCGCTTTGATAAGTATGAGTCTATTTTAACTGCCCACATTACAAACAAACCAAACAAACCTATTACCCAAGCTTTGGATATCATGTTAGATGCAAATCAATTATACGATCTAAGCCCGATTCGACCCAAAACTCAAGAAAGAGGTCAGTTGCTCATTGTAATATGCGCAATGACAAAGCATGACACAGTATTAGTAACAAAGTCCAGTCATGAAAAAGTATAAGTATCGCATAAAAAACAGTTTATAGACTTGTTAATGGAAACAAGATAAAAGACGCCACATAGACTAAATAGAAGCTACATGCTCATTTATTAAGTGGGAGAAGTGGATATTAAAGACATGCTCAACACAACCAAAATAGTTTACAAACAAGTAGTGTTCAGGACTGAGCAGAAGTTAATCATCTATAACCATATTATAATTTATACAAATTTGTTGCAAGCACCTACAATTGACGGTTGCTAATAGTGAGATCCGGCTGCTTATGCTGACTTCAAATATTACGATTGAATATATAACCATAGCTGTGGCAGGTAACTATTAAGTTTCATATTCTGAAGCTAAAATCACAATGTTTTATGTCATACAAATATTCTGCCAGATTATTAGCACATGTGAAAAAAAAAAACCTTCCATAATCATTCAACAACCAAAAAAGGGCAAGTTGGGTATATGGATGTAACAGCAAGTTCTTGCCTCAAGATAGAAAGAAAACAACAATTTTGGCCATTTTGATTGCAATATATCTTATGCAATAGAATGAAAATAACCAAAAAGGTTTTTTTGTTTGGGGGAGGGGACCATCTTCAAAGTACAGATAAACCCGTATATTAAATGCCAAAATGACCTTCATATGCAACTCTAATTAATGGTCCACAGTACCAGATTCTGTAGGTACAACATGTATCTGATGAATTTAACACATACCTCTACCATCATGGTTCCGATGACAACTCCCATAAGAATCAATCTTGATCTTTAACTCTTCAAGCATTTCAAGAGCCTGCAGACGGAAATTGCGAGCCCCACAATTAGAAATGAAGGCAGCTGCAAGAGCATCTTCGGTCTTTGGTTGCACAGGTGCCATAATATCATATTCAGCCCATGAGAAATAGCCAACTGGGACATCTGAGGAAAGGCTGGTTGTCATAATAACCTTGTACCCTCTCCTGTAAAACAAGACAGAAATATCGATTACCACAAAAATATACAAAATATTAAAAAAGTAAAAGAATTACCCTAGTCCATGATAGTCTTATCCAACAATCAAAAAGTAAAATACTGCAACAGTAGTTTGTGTCATGTTAAATAGTACTTGAACAGAAAAGGGCCATGATTTTAGCATGCTTAGATCACCAATATTACAAATCATCATCGAAAGATGGATTCATTTTTTTTTTTTTTGACAAGCTAAATAGCATACTTCATGGTTGATCTGCAAAGCATGTATGAGCCTTGTTTATGCTTGAATTAAATCATATGCAAGTATAAGCTCCTGATCAAAGTGCGTAAATATAAACATCACAACAAAGATTCAGAGAATAGCACTTTTCCATTTGTGTGAGCTCCATACATACAGAGCCTATCAAGAAAACCTAATTGTGCTTACCCACCGTCGTGCCAGCTCAATATTATTTTCTGGATAGTAGTGCGATGATTCCATTGATCGAAGTACACTAGCAGTCGCTGGGTCTGATGGCAATCCAAATGCAGCATCAGGTATCTTATTAGCAGAATATCCAAACTTGCAGCCCACAGAACATGAACTCCAATCCTAATAAGGAAAAATGAATTTAATGGAAGTCACAGGAGTGAAATAAAGGTCACAAATATACAAAAGACCTTGGCTGAATGGACCATTACATAAATTACAAGAAAAACCAAAAATAGCACAATTAGATAATAATTATTAATTAACCTACCAACTATATTGATAGAAACTTCTACCTGACAAGATATGTTAAAGCAGTTAAATTTTATTTTACAGTCTGGTGCTCAGGACATAAAAATTCCATATCAAGTTTAAAATTACATTACATCTGCAAAAAAATTAATTTTAACAATGATAACACAAATAACAACATTAATTTTTGCCATAAAATTCTTTTCTCCATGCTTGGTGTATAAAGCAACCACTATTCAGTCTCTTCAACGCTACTACTTGGATGATACTTCTCATACTTGAGAGTTGCGTTAGCACATATTAACAACGGTTATGTCCAAATGTATGGATACTAGAACATGGTTTTGATTAATTCTTTAAGGAATAAAGAAGTGACCATAATCCATTTATTAAATGCATAATTATGATTGTAATTGAGAGGAAATAACTAGATCTAGAATTTTAAATGTAAAGCTAGGACAGTACTTAATGCCCTAAGATTTAAATACAAAAACTTCGCTCAAATTCTCTAAACAGAGCGATCACCTTTTGTCTTCAAATTACTTGACTGGAACATCATGGAATGAATTTCCATATTCCAAATTTTTTATGTTGAAACATTATAATGAATAAATTTAAATTTTCATTTGATCGGGCATGCAAACACACAATGATGCATCCAAATATACGCCCCAATATTAATATATCTTGATTTCAAAATTTTGGCCTATCTGACACTTGCATCCAAGATGGCAAATAATATGAAAAGTGTCTCCGCCAAATGGTTCATGACTCATCCCTCTTCAACATTTCTGATGTGAATAACAGAGGTCAAATGCTATGTTCGCAAAATAAACGTCATTCAATTGTTTTATGCGCCATCGGTCACAAAACCTAGTTGTAGTAGTTAGTTTCCCAAAATCTGTCATTCAGCTTAAATGTGGAATGTTGATACTATGAATTTATTGATTGTGAAGATTTATATGCTTTACTTGTTCTTCTTGTATTTTCCCTTTTTTTCTTTTTTTTTTTAACTTCTTTCCTCTATTAAAGTTTAAAAACTTGAAAGTACTAGAAGAATAAAGAAGGAGGGAAATATGTTTAGTCAAAATTCCTGCCCTTGCAGAATAGGCTAGGTTTGCTTTGGGTATTTATCCTTTTATGTTTATAGTTTTGGTTCCAATATAAATCATACTGTAAAAATGATGATCAGAAAAAACAAAGGACAATTACAAAACTGGCCTGGAGGTCTGCTAGGGTCCTGTACTACTACAGATGAAGGTATTTTAACTCTTCATAGATTATTCTTTATCCCTGTGCCCGCAGGTTCTTCAAATTTCTTAACTATATTTTGAAAATGCTTGTCTCACTTACCATTCTTATTCTACTAACTTCAATATATTTTGAAAAAGCTTGTCTAGCGTTCCATTCTTATTCTACTAACTTGTTCATTCTCTTGTTTTCCATTTTATATTCAACACTTCAAAGGCGTAAGCGAACTTGTCATTATGAAGAATTTAAAGTATTATTCTTTAACTGGACCATCCAATCACTAGATTAATGAACCTAGAACATCACATGTTTTTAGTGAAACCACATAAAAATTAGTTTCGCGGTCAAAAAGAAATAGTATGCACCAGAACAGATGTGAAATATAAATGATGCAACTATACAGGGCTAGAGCCACTAATACCAACATATCCATAATAATTTTTCTGTGATCCAAATAAATTAAACACATCATATCCAACTTTATAACCCAAACCCAAAGCTCATTACGAGGTATCAGTTTATATGACAAAGATCTAAAGACTGACATTAAAGACAAATAGGAGTCCAAGAAATAGAATACAACAAAAAATCAAACATAATCATACTATGATCATATAAATATTCATGGTCCAAACAGGACGTAATCCTCAAACAAATCAAAATATTGCGCCGATAAAAAATTCAAGGCGGTGATTGTATTTGCCACTAAACTTAGTTTTGCAACTCAATCATGTATGAGGGAATCATCAAAGATTTGATCTTTTATAACCTTGTTTGTAACTCACTTGCCAATATATACCAATATTAGGAATTTCCAATTAAATTTTACTTTAGTTGACGTCAAACTAGTTGCATGCTACGTAATCTACATTTGAATTTCACAATGTGCTCAAATTATTCTTGAGAAAGACAATCTGCGAATATGCTAAGACTAAACTTTAAAAGATATTTCAATTACTCATTGTACATGCGTACAAAACCTCATAATTGGTGCAAAGGAGGGCAATCAAACAGGTTTAAGAGAAGGGAAACAGCCACAAAAAACTTTTTATAACAATTATTGTGCTGATACCAAGGATGAATCTAAAGTTGTTTCAAAAGGGCAAAAGCAGGTACATAAATAGTCATTGACTTTCTGCGCATTTTGCAGGTAATAATCCCAAACTAAAACGAAAGAGTTTGAATGAGAGCTTGATCAAAGCTCAGAAACAGGGCAAACTTGAAAAAAATCTCAAGATAACAACAAGCTTTTAAATAACCATTCCTGCCTAATGGTACCAGTCACGGAACGAAGCCAGAAAAAACCATACCACAAGCAAGACAATCAAGAGAAACAATGACTCAAAACAGAAAAGGACCAAAGAATCAAACCAAAAATTTTAGCAAAAAACTGAACCTGATCCATTCCGGAAATTATGACAGGGTCCTTGCTGAAATCCCTCGAGTACGAAACATTATCCTCCCTCTCCAACCACTCCTCGCAGCTAAGCCGCTCCACTTCAACAGGAATCGGCAACGAAGACGGCAACGAAATCAGATCACCCGCACCATCGTTAACGACGGCGTCGTCGTCAAAGGAGAAGTACAGCGATGTAGTCCATTTATGGACTGCGGCGGCGTTCTTCCCCATGTCAAGCCGGCCCAAGAAGGAAATCTCAGCGAGGACGACGATGGCAACCAGGAGCGCGACAGTCCCCGACCATCGCCTCCGTTGATGGTTCTGAGATGGAACGCGCATTGGCGGCTCTTCAGCGCTTGACGCCGGCGATGCAGCAGAGCAGGAGAAGGACCGATCTTGAGGAGGTCTTCAATGGATTTCCCCCATGGTTCGTGGCTAGGGTTTCGAGGAGGATCGAAGACGAAGAGAAAAACGAAGCAACGACGCAGCCGGCCTCGCCAAACTTCTGAACTGAGACGTCGTTTACTTCGAAGAAGAGATAAAGGAAAGGACGGAGTTTTTTACATTTTACACCCGGTAAGGTTTAAAATTTAGTTTTTGTCCTTAATCACGAGTTTGTTTTCAATATTTTTTATTACACCCTTCTAAATTTCCAAAACTTCATATACCCCCCTCACATTGATAGCTGTCAAAACTACTTATACGCCCTTATATATATATATATATATATATATGTATATATAGGGCTTTTGCAGGTGTACCCCTAAAAAATTTTGAAATTGCATATTTGCTCTGAATAAAAATTAATTACATACATACCTTTGAATAATATACATAATTGCGTATATACCCTTGAGGTTCAAATTAGTTGAAAAACCATCCATTAACAAACAATAAATATATAAAATTACCATTATACCATTGCATATATGCCTTTGAAAAGTTTTTTTTAAAGTTGTACAAGGGTTATTTTGGACCTTTTGTATATCTTAATCCAAGTTATAACCATAGTTAATCAAATTTGATTACCGGAATCTAAAAGTAGGGGCATATCCATAATTACCTATATTTTTCAGAGGTATATATACAATTATATTTTTTTTTAGGGTAAATATGCAATTATAGAACTTTTGAGGGGTTTATAACTAATTCTCCCTATATATACATATGTTACAAAAACTACGAGCGTGCACATGAGCCCGTAATTGATCATTTAGCCAGACCCAGCAATACAGGGTTTTCGATAGTAACTTGCACTCATAATCGGGAATAAATTATCACCGCTAGCGATATTTAAATTTTAGATCTATTAAATATCTCACATTTATTTTTTTCAATGGGGTCAATTCCGCATGAAACCTTTAGTTAAATGGTCCAATTTTTATATTTAAAATAAAAAATTTATGTATTAGGTCTTAATAAATTGGAGATTTATCTTACTCAAAATTAATTATTGGTCCTTAAATTGTATTTTCTAAGCACATAACTCACAATCAGTACACTGCTGCTCTTTGTTATGGCTGCCTTTACATATTAACCCCCAAGAACTTTAAATTATCTTTCCTAACTAAACCACAACCACTCCATTTCTGTTTTGAGTTTTTTTATTCCCTGGTAAACTTTCTAAATTATATACAAACAATCTAATTTGTGGGACTTTTTATATATTAACCCCATATAAATTTTGAATTTAAATTTTAGTGTATTTTTTCATCTATTTTCACAAGAAGTGCATGACTCAAACCTGCTACATTGCTTTGGGATTTTTTTTTTTTTTTAATATCATGGACATATAAAATTTTTTAAAAAAAATCTAAGACATTTATAAAACTTCCAATGATTTGGGAAGTTCAAGTTTAGTTCTAGTCCTCTTTCAAACTAACCCTCAACCATTATCCTTGTCTTTTGATATTTTACACTTGAACCCTTATATATTCCAAAATAGCATACACATCCTCAAATTATTACAATTGACTTTGCTATTTAGTTCCCATCTTTATTGGCAACTTATATATTACTCCTCGAATTATAGTTTAGTCATTTTCAAAATAACCCACAACCAATCTAGTCTATCTTTTGACTTTTAACATTTGAGCCCTTCTAGAATGTGGAAATTGCATATGTGTACATAGACTTTTCAAATTTTCTCAGGTGTTTCGTTGAATGCCCCTTAAAATTCAACTACTTGTGTTTATAACCCTAATAAAATGAAATATCATAAATACTGCTAACAATTTATTTTATTTTTATTTTTTAAATATACTTTTCCCCTCCTATATACTATTAAAATATGTTAAATTAAAAAAAAATATCGGTATATATTCCAAATTTCTAATAATCATTAAATTAATATTAAATAAATAGTTTACATCATCTGTCAGGATTCCTATATAATAAAAAGTAAGAGAGGAGCGGTGAAAGCAATGGGTAGGGTTAGGATTTAGAGAAAGAGGGAGAGAGAGAAATCTTAGCCGCGGTGAGAAAGGCGTAGAATCATTAGATATTAATTGAATAATATCTTTAGAATTCAAATCTACAAACATCTGTAGATGATGTGGTCTCTTATACAAATATACCCTAAAAAAAATTATACTTTTATTCCTTACATCTAAATCATTAACTTTCTGATAGTCATAAACTTAGGGTATGTTTGGATGGGTGGCATAATCTATATAATATGCTATAATTTAATATTTTCTGAGAATTATGCCATAAAAATTGACATTGTTATAGGTAATTTAAATTTTAAATAAAATTTTTATTTTTATTATTCTAAAAATCAAATTCATGTAATTTATAATTATTTTAGTAATACATGAGAGGCAGGAGATGATATATATATATATATACAAATAAATAAATAAATGTTAAAATATATACTCAGAATTAGTCATTTCCAGGGGGTGTATTTGCAAAATAACCACCATTGGTCTTCCTAAGTTGTGTACCTCGTGATAAATTTATAACAAAACAATACAAACTACACTGTGTACCAAGCAACAGTTAGTGTTTTCTTTTAATTAACTTTGATTTTTAATATCATATGTCCAATTATTGTACCATCGAAGTCTACATAATTAAGGTCAATTAACGGTAGTACTAAAATTTAAATATTCAGGTGGATTCTTTTTTTCTTTAATGATAAGATATGTAATGAAGTACAGATTATTTTAGTATTTTGAAAGTATCCAACTATAAAGCATGACAAGGAACAAACAAAGGCTTTTTCTTTTAAAAATTATATATATATATGTTATTTACTAACAAACTCATTTTATTTTATGAAATTTCTGTTTTGTATAAAAATGGGAAAATTATTTTTTTAGTCTTTAACAGTTTCAGAGGGGTTTTTTTTTTTTTTTGGAATATGCAACCTTGGTTGGGTCAAGTGTGGATTTATAGAACTTGGAGTGAATTTTAGTTCATTTCTAGTTTGAAAAAATTTAGATTATAAAAATTATATAAAACCAACGTAACACGGTCAAAATTGTAACAGATAAATCTATAACAATTAAAAATTATAATGGCTAAAATTTCAATGGCAACTAATTATAATTGTTAACTCTGCAATGATTATAACGGTTGAATTAGCAATTGTCCGAAGTTACATTAGTTAAATCTACAACGGTTATAAATTACAATTGACAAAACTATAATTATCTGAATTTACAGCTGCCAAATATGCAATGGTCAAAAGTTACAATAGTCAAGTCTGCAACCGTTACAAATTATGACTATTAAATTTATAACAGTTAAAACTTATGATGGACAAATCTACAATGGTCAACAATTACAACAGTCAAATCTGTAATTGTAAAACATTATGGCTTGTGGTCTTCTAGTTTAGGTGATGATAACGTTTAATCACCTGTTAGTAATGAAGATATGAGGATTGTGTTCACCTCTAGAAATTTCAATTTCTTTCTCAAATGTCGGCCATGATTGTTAGAAGCAAAACCAAACATCATATGTGGACTGATTTCATCCAAAATCTCAAGTTGATGGGATGAGACAACTAAGATTGTATATACAAAATCATATTTTCCAAATCAACCAATGTAGAAATATAAATTTCTCTAAGGGGTTGTTTAGTTGCATGTAAGTAGGTGTAAATGGCTGTGATGTAATTTGTTTTACATGTAAAAGTGTGCTTGGTAGGCTGTAAAACATCACTTACATGTAAAAGTTTTTACATCATGATAGTGTTTTGTTGTATTTTGACTTACAACCAATTTGGTTGTAAGTGAAAATGCAACAAAAGAAAGGGTTACCATCACCCCTTAAACTTTTCCCAACAACTCTCCATCAACAGTATCCACAACACCATCACCCACAACCTCGCCATCATCTCCATCAACACCACCGCCGCCAACTCCTTTGCCTCCGATCCCATCTTCTCCACCTTCCTCTCACCAAATTTCAACTTCATCCGCTTCTTCTCCCAAGCCATAAGCTCCAGATTTGTAGTCCCTTCCTCTCACACTCTTCTTCTTCTTCTTCTTCTTCTCCATTCTATCCATTCGAAGCCTCTTTTCTCATCTCAGAGCTGTTGTGATTTATGAGAGATTTTTGACTAAAATTTGAAGTTTTTGTTTTTGTTTTGATTGGATTTTGGTAGGGAAAGTGTTTAGCAAGAAGGGTTGTGGTACTGATGGTGAGACTTGGGTTCTTGGTTGTTGTTTAGTTGAAATGCAATCCTTGTGTATTTTCATCAGATAATGTTGCTTTTGATGTAGAATGAGAGATGTGTTCTACAGCTGAGTGTGATTCATTGTTTATCAGAGCAATTTGTTTGTTTTCTTGATATTACTTGCATTCATTAAGGGTGCTCTTGGACTTTGAACTGATTGGAAATAAGGGAAAATAAAGGGAATTCTAAATAAATTGCTTGCTGATTTTGTGTAAGCTGATGATGTCCATGAATGTTTATTTAATCTAACATATTATATGTTTATTTAATCAAATTTTGTAGTATGTGTAATAAAATGATTACAAAAATAGTTATTAACCCTAAATTAATTAATGAGAGTTAAAGTAATTAATATTAGTATTAACACTAAATTGATTAATTTTTTAAATTAGTATTAACCTAAAATAATGAGATTTAAAGTAATTAATAATTTTTAAAAATTAAATTAAATCATAGTATATGATTAAAAAAAATTATAAAGAATATTAAATAACTAGTGTTAACAACATGTGATAGGGGTAATCTTACCACTTCACTTACATGGTAATTATACCTCTCAACTTACATCAAATCAAACAAACATAAAGCAAATACACCATTTCAAATTACAGCAAACCAAACAACTATAATGTAAGTTAATATACAACATTTTCCACTTACACTATAACTTCACTTACATGTAATTTCACTTACAGACAACCAAACAACCCCTAAAAGTGATTACATTTTTCATAATCTCATGCTTATTTTATTTATTTATTTTGGTTTTTTAGGGTGTGTTGATTGCAATTTATTAAAGTTGAATTCAATTGCATGTTTCAACTGTCTTGAATTCTATTGTAGTGAAAAGCCGAGGATTCATGATTGTTATACTTGTGTGACTAATCGAAAGATCCACCTAGTATAGACATACCGTAGTATTGAAAATAGGGTAATTTAGGATTGAAAATTTTCCCCCATGATTCTCCCAAAAGAGTTAACATAGGATTCTGAGTGTATTGCAATCATAGAGAGCAAGCATTAGGAAGAGATTTCATGCTAGCTTTGTATGGGATTAGGGTCAATAGCTTCGAGAGAGGGATTGCCTATTCATTGAATCGTTGTTTACTCTAGATAGAATTCACTAAGTGTAATGCAATCATAGGATAGTTTGTATCAATGATGAGTGGACAGTGCTCATATATTTTATATCAATTTGTACACTCAATTGGTATGTATTAGAACCCTAATATGGAGTTCGATGCTAAATATTGTGTGTTTTGCATTAACAGGCTTAGGGCAGTGCTTAAAGACGAGGGAGAACCAAAAGAAGCATTCTAGGCCCAAAACAATAAGTTTGGAGCTCTCTCGGCATCATTGTATTAAAGACAAGGCAAACTGGGTAGCTTATGGGCAGCTTAAGGGCATCCTTACGGCTGTAAGTCTATTCTAAAATACCTTGCGGGCATGCTTATGTCCATAAGCAGGATTTAGAGCCAAGTCAGAGGACCTTACGGGAATGGCTTACACCCGTAAAGATGCCCGTAAAAACCATCCCGAGTTGCTTACAACCACAACATATGCCTGAAAAGGCAGTCACGAGAAACAGAGTAGTAAGGCTAACTGTCCAGAATTTACGGCCGTAAGCAGGACCGTAATGAATCAGAAGACGTTACAGATGGGGCTTACGACCATGAGTCGTCCCCTAAGGCTCACGACAATCTTCCCAGCCATACGTCCTAGTCCTTACGCTCGTAAGCAGCCTGTAAGCAGTCTGTAAGCAGTCGGGTATAGATAAAACTTATGGGAATTTCTAGGGCATTCTTTATTCTATCATTCTATTCGTTTGGGGGCAATTCTTGGAGGCGAGGTTGAGGAAGAAAAGGGTCGAATCTTCAGCACCTTAGGCAAGATTTGGAGAAGGATTTAACCCAGCATTCAAGGGGATTGAAGGTCGTAGCCATCGAGCTCAACTTGATGTCATATGTGGAAGCTACCTCGATGATTCTCCTTCCTAGATTTTACAAGGGATTTTCTCATAGATCTTATGTTTACCCTTATTCCTTGTATCTCGGATGCTTGCCCTCCACTAATGGAGGGCTAATTTGTAGATGTTTGGGCTTAGTTGAACTCTAGGGTTTATTTTATGACTTTGGTTGTTGAATCTTTGATGCTTTAATTAATTTCATAGTTGCAAATCATATCTATTTGAATCTAATTGCGTGGTTGAATGCTTGGTTGCTAACGAGGTCAAAGCACTAGATATCATGTTTCATATGCTATGTGACGAGTAGAAATATTCACCTAGCATAGGCACGCCATGATTAGAGGGAATTATGAGTAAGCCTGGGTATAGGGTGCTTTGGAGACTTCGCCTCCCTTAATTCTCCCGAGTGAGTTGTTGGCAATCTCCGTGCTCTTTGCAATCATGTGGAGTGAATTTTAAGAGAAATCGCATTTCCGCTTTATATTCAGATTATGGGTAATCTCTCTCTAGGGGGAGATTATCTACTTTAAGAGATTATCATTAGCTCATAGTGAGGTTTTATAAAGTGTTAATGTGATTGTGTGGATGTCTATATCAGCTCTACACCTATTCAGTTATTATTCGCCTGAGAAATTGGGATTTAGTATAATTCTGAAAATCTTAAAAATATTTTCATTAGCCATTAGATTCAAATAGATATGAAACATTTTTTTTTATTCTGTCACATTAGCCATTTCTTTTCTTTTTCTCTCTTGATTCTTATTTTTCTTCTTTTATTCATTCTGACTTGTGTTTTCTTGTTCATTTTTAGTGCATGTGAAAGAGTAAGTCGATAAGGATTGTGGAAAATAATGTCAACATCGAACGACTGATCAGAACATGACTACAGATGTCACTGTTGAGTGAGACGGATTTTTTTAATAGTAAGGGTATAAGGAGAACATTCCGGTGTGATAGTAGAATAGGGAGATCATTAGAGGACTGTATTTGATTATGCTAAGCCAACATTGAACGGATCTCAGCCTAGCATTGCCAGACCACCTCTAGCAGCCAACAACTTTGAGTTAAAGCCCTACTTTTGCTCAAATGGTACAAGAACCAAAATGAATAAATAAATAAATAAAGTGAGTATGAGATTATAAAAAATGTAATCACTGTTAAAGTAATTTATATTATTACATTGGTTGATTTGGAAAATATGAATTTGAATATACAAGCCTAAGTTTCTCATCCTATCAACTTGAGATTTTTGGATGAAATTAGTCTACATATTGTTGTACCCTATCCTGATTTAGACCTCGGGCCTCTTTAGATTTTATACTTGCATTAGGGGTAAATGGTCATTTAGCAGTAATGACATTCTTGCATGTTTACATAGTAGCTTTTATGTGAAAACTAGGGGCAATTCCGTCATTTGGATCCATTTCCTTCTATTCTTTTATTAGAAGAGCAAGTTGGTCCTTGAAAAAAAAGGAAGAGAGAAAATTAGAGCACATGATCCTTCTTCTTTTCTTTTTTTTTTTCTCATTCTTTCATTTTCCTTCTTGCGGCCGAACCCTATGTCCTCCTTAGCAAAATTTTCCTATGAGCGTTTCCGGTGAACCAAAGTACCAAAATTCTTCCTTCCTCACTCTTGAACTCGGTAAGGCTTGGATCTAAGGTTTTCATTCCGTATTTATATCATATTCCTTGTTTTTCGAAACCTTTGAAAATCTATAAATATATCTTGAATTTGGTTATTTATAGGCTCAAATTGAAGCCAATGATTTGTTATTGGGAGAAAATCATAGTATATGGGACGGTTTCACTGTAGCAATTCTGACATTACTGTAGCAACAAAAAATTTGAACGTGTTCTGGTATTTCTTTGGTCCAAATTGAAGCCTTTTTTACTCGGAACTCATTGGAACTAGGTTTACTCCATTCTGATGTCATTTGGGTCCAAAATGGCGTCATTTTGCCCTAAAACCCTAAGGTTTCATGTTCGGCACGCATAAGTACATTCACATGCATTTTTTTTAGCTTTCGTTCTTTTGTTCATTAGTACCTGGATTCCCTGTTTGTCTAGGTGGCAAAGCATCCTCCAATGGGAAGGAACTCGCCAATCAGTGAGCGTGTCTCGAGGTGAGACAACTGGTTTTATGAGTAGTTAAATTTATAAATGCATAGATTTAACAAACAAGAGTATTACAATATTTCTTTATGTGTTTTATAACATAAATTTGACGCTTTGGATTTCATTTGGTATATATATTTTGAGAATGAATTTATTTGAAATGGCTAAACCTAGAATACTTATATGTATTTGTTTTGGAATAAACATGTTTACATGTGTAAGTATGTTATATGCAAATGGAATAAGGTTTAATGCACATTTCCGTATTTAAACATTGTATGATGGATTACTTGAGCTGGAAATTGGAAAGAATTTTATTTTTGTATTTGATTTTGATGGTAACTACGAACTCTAGTCCGATACTGCAATATGGGGTTCCACGATCTGGCCTAATGGGAGGTGGCGTGGTTGACCCTGTGTTTACCCTGGTCAAGAGGTGCGTGGAGCCATTGACAGGGGATTCTTTTATGTGAGAAACCCGGGGTCACCACACGGGAATCTCAGTGGCCAACACCAAGGAAAGGCAATATTTTTATATATATTTTTTTTGGTTTTAAAACATCTTGGTGGTCCCGAAGCTAGTCGCGGCCACAACTAGCTTGGGAATTGTTTGAGGTCAGCCTATATTTTAAACTGTGTTTAATGTGTTGGAAAATGTTACTTGCTTATACTATTGATAAGCATTGTGTTATTTGTTAACTTGTTAAATACTTGGAAAGTACGTTTATATATTATTACTATGGTGGTAAATAAAAATTTGAAATACTTTATTTCTCTGTTATATCTATGCTGTCATCACTCACTGGGTAGCATCTGTTACTCATCACTCTCCTCTCTTCTTCCTCAGACTACAACGTTGGACTGGGTTGTGCTGTGTAGGCAGTAGAGTGATTTGTCTGTTCTCCTTGTCTAGGTTAGTTGCAGTATGCATGTAAACTTTATGGATCCACTATACATGACCTTTATGTATAGTTCTTATATTTGATCTTCTAGTTGTAATTGAAAGCCCTCATATGTATTATTGTTGATGTTCTCCTGTATTTAGTGTCCCTGGTGTGAGGGAACCCTATTATGTTTTATTTGTTGATATTGTCCCCTATTTCAGTAATTGTTATATCAGGTTTGTGTTGAGCCTTAAGATGACCTGAAGGTGGGGGCCATTGTGGGACCTACTTCTTGTTGTCGTGGCAGTTGCCATGTGCCCAGCTAGGTTTGGGGTGTGACACATATGATGTTTGGTTTTGCATCTAATAATATGTCCAAGATTTAAGAAAGAAATTGAAATTTTTGAAACTTGTGGACAAAAGAGGTGTACACAGTCCATAGATATATCTCCATTACTAACAGGTAATTAACGTTTTCATCACCTAAAACAGAAGGCCACAAAAGATTCATCGAAGAAACTTTCAAATTCAACACATGAATAATAAAAAAACCATGCTAATGATTCTTAGACTGTTAATACACACATTAATCAAATATTAACATTATTAATCATTGTTAGGGCTAGATCCATTATTTCCCTTAATAGTGAAAAACTTGATTATTTTTTCAGCATTCAAGATGAGTTCAAGGCTATTTATATCTATTGTCTTCTTGCAATAACAATTAAAACATGTTATGAATGTGACTTAACAATTTAACCTTGTTATGAATGTAACTTGTTATGAACAATTTAAACTTGTTATGAATTTGACTTATTATGAATGACCAAATAGTTGGACCGTTTGTTGTTATTTGGGTATTTGTATATTATGATGAAATACAAGTTATTTTGAATGAATTATTAATGCTATGTAGTGTGCAAATGCTACAATTTTGAATTTTGGACTTTTCAACTAAATATTAGTTAATGTTGATTTTATATGAAAATGATTTTCTTAATGTGCATGGAAAGTTAATTGATTATTGTTTTACTATTAAAAACGATTGGCAGGTTGTTAATAAATAAATTAATATAAGGGCATTTCTATCGTTATGCCAAAAGATTCCTAAGAAGGTTTTCTCATACCAAATACAGAAATATTACTTTTCCATTAAGTTAATTAAATTTTTCAATGTATACCAAACAAAGAAATGTTATTTTCCAAGAAATTACTTTCCTATCAACTATTTTCCCATCAATTAAATTCTATCACAACATTCTCATTATAAAGCACCAAACACCCCCTATAAGAAAAGTGATTGATGGGAAGGCGATTCCTTGGTGTTAAAATCCTAAGAAAGTAAGATTACAATGTTTTCTATGTAAAGGAAAATGTTGATTACAAAGCTGTCAGGAAATTCTTCTGGTGTAAAGATGGCAATGGAAAGGGCATCCACAATGTGAATTGGAAAATAATTAATGAAGGTAAACCTGAGGGGGGCATTGGTATTAGGAACTTATCTCTTGCTAAATACTTTTTAATAGCTAAACATATTTTCAAATACTTAAACAATGAGGATGTTATTTGGGTTTACATTTTGAGATTGAAATATAGAAATATTAATTTCTAGAAGAACTCAATTCCTGTTAAATGCTCTTGGTTCTTTCGAGGTCTCTATAAGTTTGCAGCTCACATCAAACCATTTTATCGAATAAACTCTGTTAACCCTATCAACACATCTTTTATTTGGGACCCTTGGTGTTTTGATATCCCAATCGCTCTTAAACCCACTTTTATTAATGTGGATGAGGATCTTGAACACCTTTCTGTTTCTGAATTCGTTAACGGTGATAGATGGAGTGATGCTCAGGTGAATTGTGTTTTTGGTTCTAACCTCAATATTCAGGATTTGCTTTCCAGCACTATAAACAATGACTTATGTAATAACTGGATATGGAATCCCATCACCAAGCACTCTAAACTCTCCACCTCAGTCTATAATCATTTGAATCATAGCTTCTCCCAATCTGATAACTGGCCTGGCTGGTGGTTACTTTGGAAACTTAATATAGCCCCCCGTGCGAAACACTTTCTTTGGACCTTATTTCACGGCCGATTATCTACATCTAACTTCTTGTATCAAATGAGCTTGGGCCCTAATAACCCATGCATACTCTGTAGCCTCTCTTCATAAACCATCGATCATCTCTTTTGTTATTGCACTAAAGCTCAACTAATTTGGTCTCATCTTAGCATTAAGGTTAACACATATATTCATTTCCCTAATGGCTTTGCATCTCGGTCCTGGCTCACTGAAGGCAATTATTCTAAGCACATTACATCTATCATCGCTGCAACTGCTTGGTTCCTATGGAAATTCCATTGTGAAGTTATCTTCCGTAATGCCAATGCTAATTTCCCTGCTATTATATGTAGAGCTCTTGCCCATGTGCAGGAACACACCAATTTCAGCAAGGGGTATCTTGGCCAGAAGCTCATCTTGAACAAATTTTCTTGTATTGATGAACTATTTCTTTTCTCTCATGTCAGCATCAACCAGTGTACTAAGGTAAGATCAGTTGTCTTTCTTCTTTCCAATGCTGATTATGTCGTTACTATTGCAGGATGTTGCTCTTAATCAATAGATGACTCATTGATGGATGATCTTTTCGCATTAGGACTTGCTCTTCAAGTTGCTTTGGACAAACAATTCATCATCAAGAATATCTTCGTTAATGCACCTACATCTTCCATAGCTATCATGGCGTTTCAGCTCCCCGATTGCAACAATCAGATCTATCCTTGACAAGCATAGATCCCCCAACATTCACTGTATATCCGGCTCTTGGATGAACGCCGCTGTCAATCTAGCCACACATGGATTCAATTTCTCAGCTCTCAATCTCTTCTTATTTGGACGAGAATTACCCCACTGGATAATGAAGGCTTTCAAGGACTCCGGATTTATTTTTTAGTTGTTTTAGCTTCCTTACTTAGTCGTTCAATGTCTGTTACGGTAAATAAGCACATTTTTTGGGAATATTTTATTAATTTTCTAATCTATCCTTCAACTAGTAAACTAGTTAATCCATGGAAGGTTAATATTTAGCCATGCTACATGAAGTGGTATTTAACTTTGTCTCAATTCTCAAATATAAAACATCTTTTACATCATGTTTGGTATTTCTTATTAACTTATGATTATAAAGATTTATATCATGTTGCATTAGTCCAAATCCTTATTAAGTAATTAATCAAACATATATAATATGGACAAGATTATATGGCCTTTTAATAACTAAAATTACTTGATTAGAATTCTAAATATTCATGTAAACTCAGTATTATAAATTATTAAGATAGGTTTGATTAGAAGGTTGTAAGTATAGAACACAATAATTTATTTTCATAATAAGATTAAAAAAATCAACAAAGGCTTATACCTTATGGTTAACTGAGAGTGGAACAATGGCACCTCGTCGTGAAAGTACAGGTAGCGAGTTGTTGATGTTAGCCATAAAAGAAGATTCTAGAAGAAAAGAAAAGAAAAGAAAAAAAAGAATAAAGCCCCTCCTTCTTCCCTGTGGTTGTAAAATAATTCCACTTAGTTAAACTACACGTCAAATGCACCTTACAAAGTGAATGAATAATAATAATTATTATTTATTTATGTGTTTGGTAATTACAATAAATTACAACTATCTATTTGCAAGTTTGAGGAATAAAAATTATTTGAGTGATTATTTTCATTTTTGGCCTTATGCGATCATTATTCTTCTTTGTGCTTATAACGAGAAAATTTTATGTACTAATACATATAAGTAAGTTCCAGCACATTTCAAAGAGTAAGGGGGTGTTCATTTCAGGGGAACTGGGCGGAAGTGGGGGAAGTGGGGAAAGTGGCACTTCCTTGAAGTGGTGGAAGTGATATGACTTCCACCACTTCCTATGTTCATTTTGCATAAAGTGACACTTCCATGAAGTGCCAAGTTTCTCACTTCCTGTGTTCATTTCGGTGTAAGTGATGTCACTTCCCCAATGACTTCCACAACATGTTCATTTCAACGAAAGTGAGGGAAGTGTATAAAAATAAAAAATTATAATAAATTTATGATTAAAATCACCAAAACTTTATATTTTTATAAAATCAAATATTTTAAAATTTAAATGAATTTTTATGGTTTATATTTTAATTTAATTTTTAAACCCACAAGTTTAAATAATTATATACTTCATATATTTTGATATTAAACATTATTTATTAAATTTTAATAATGTTCTCTCTTTTGTAAATATTTAAATTTTATTTACTTTAATATGAATTTATTTTTTTTAAATAATCATTGTTTCTCCAAACATGACCATATCCTTCAAGAGTAGACAATGATCACAATCCCCTTCTCCTTGCAAGACTTCATCAACTTCTTTTGTTGCCACAAAGGATGCATTTCTACCCACATATACCATATCACAAATAATAATTTATAATGCTTAACCAAGTAATTAAATCCTCAAACATAAAAATAATTATAATGGAGAAAACAATCATGAAACAACTCATGAAATTTGACAACCAAACAAAAAACAAATATAATCCAAATCCATACAAAAAAAAACATGCAATCAACAACACATGAAATATTTTGAGCTCATAAGTACATAATCCAAATCCATACAACATAACAATGCATGTCAAACATAAAAATCCATACAACATTCTTACAAATATAAACCAAAATAGTAATTGTCTCATTCAAGATTCACTTCCTTCAACAAAAATATTTGCCATCCATCACTTCAAAGAAAACCTTATGCCATCCACCATTCCAAAGAACAACCTATGCATTCATGAAAAAGACAATAAAGAACTCATTAAGTATTTAGGTTTTAAATATAACAATTTTGGTTGTATGACTAGAAACCAAAAATACATACCTAGTATGATGATCTCCTCAAGGGCTAGAATTTCTCATGGAAGCAATAAAATTATCTATCCATGTTTTTCAGAGAGATGGTTTCCTCAAGTAGAAGTTCTCGGCCTCTTTTTTGTTGTCGATTAACTTATTGTAGACCATTTCCATGTCATCGTCACTATAACCTTCCATATTCCACAACACATCAGCAAGTTTCTCTTTCCATGTCCTTTTTCTATTCCTATCTATTGATGCCGCCAACTCACCTATCTTTTCTCCAATGTTTTCTCCTAAACCATTTTCACCATTAGTCCTTGTTCTACGGGTAGCCCTAGCAGTGGTCTTATTTGTAGAAGCCCTTAGTGCTTCGTGTCTTTCATTTTCTGTTTCCATAGGTTCGCCATCTAATGGTGTATTGAGTGGAGGTGCACTCTCATCCTCACCTGGTGTACTACCAAATTGGTCAAAGATGGTCCGTGCATAGTCACCAGTAGCGTGATCATCTCCAGCAACCAAACGTAGCTCATCAAAAAAGGGTATAGGCTTGTTTAAATACTCCTTAGCTTTTGGTTGTCCCTATGTAAATTCAAAGATAATGAAGTAAATAATAGTGTTAATAATCATGTCAAATGTAATAAATAAACAAAACAAGCATACCTCCACATATGTACGGTAGGTCTCATCTTCTAGCACCAACTTCTTCTCTGTATCATTTCATCCAACACCACTGAGGTTCATAAGCTTTTTAATGTCTTGATATTTTTGTTTTAAAGTTCGCATGTGATTCTCTACATTATCGACATCCATACAAGTGGCAGGGAACTTACTATTGACAACATTAGCTGCTTCTACAAATGCCTGGCGTTTGAAGGATTTGTCAACTTTTAAACCACTTCTTGCCATGTCTGCAAGTAATGGTATCAAGACATTATCCATTTCTTTTGTCCATCTTTTGTTTGGTGTTCCTTTTCGCTTCTCACCCTGTGCACCTTCAGTATTGTTCATTCTACAACAACAACGAAAATATACATTATTACCAAATTGAGGAAAAAATCCATCCATCAAGTAATGAATAAGCAAACCATTCCATACAAACATAAAAGTTTCACTACCACCAAAAAATTTACTACAACATGAGACAAAACAAATATTAAAGATACATCCAAATAAGAGTTTTCATGATGGTGCCCCAAAGACACGACCACTTGATACATAGTCATGCCACATGTCATCTTTAATTTTCTCACGAAGTTCCATCCATTGAGCTTGTCGTTGACATCGTTCACCTAAGATATTAGGCCTCTCATTTATGAGTATTTCATCTTCATCTCGTATGTGTTCTTGTGCCACAATGTCATCCGGATCAACCTCCCTTACAAAATTATGTAGCACACAACAACCAAGAACAATGTCCACTTGTGTTTTGAAAGGATAGAATGGCCTTGAGTCTAAAATCTTAAATCAATTTTTTAAAATACCAAATGCTCTTTCTATTCTTGTTCTAAGTTGAGAATGCCGAAGATTGAATAATTCCTTCGCATTTTGGGGTCTACGACCTGCTTGTTCTTGTAAATGGTATCTTACTATTCGGTAAGGAGATATGAAACCATGTGTTGTTGTGTACCTGGCATCAACAAGATAGTATTTTCCTAGCATTAAATAATAAAGATATTGAGTTCATTGTACTAAAGAATACATGAAAAAATATAACATGTATTGTACTATTAAACCTGGAGGTATATGCAATCCATATGGTGGTGGTCGTGCTAATGCATCTTTCAAAACTAAGTAGTCATTTGCCAAACCTTCCCAACCAGCAAGGACGTAGGTAAATTTTAGATCCAAATCACATGCGGCAAGAACGTTTTGTGTGATGCCCTTACGGCCACAAAATTTGCTCATGAGATCTGCACTTACCCTTGCGTCTATATGAGTGCCATCAATGAATCCAATGCAATCCTGAGATCTAAAAGTTAATTAGGATGGCCGGATAAAATAATTACTAATTTGAATTTAATGGGAAAGAAATACAGCACACCTTGAAAAAGGGATAAAAATTGGGGTTGAATTCTATATCAGGGTGTATTGATGTCCCCGGTTGTTTCACAAACAAATGTCGGATGCTACAAATAGCTTGGAGGACATCATTAAAATATCTACTCACCGTCGCACCTGATCTAATAAAATCAATTTTAATTGCCCTGTTTTTTGAATGGTGCCCGACTATGTGTAAGAAAAGTGCCACGTGTTCCTCTACCGCGACGTGGATGGTATCCCTCAAGTGACCACGCTCCCTTAATATAGTGCAAAGTCTGAGGAAAGTATCCTTAGACATTCGAATTTATTCAACACAATTATGAATGCCTCCGTCTAATATTCGTGCCATGTATGCGTTTCGATGAATATCTCTAACGAAGGAAGGTTCTCGAGGTAGCATCTGTCGTCTTTGTCGGTTAGTCAACATTACTGAAATGACGGCCATGGTTATCAACACAGGGATGTCGATGTGGATTAATTCAGATAGATTGTCATTGGTCATTATAAACCTATATTGACATGGAAAGATTTTTTTGTATATTACCTTAAGTTTCATGTTTATTAAAAAATGTCGTTAAAAAATAATAACACATATCATCACCTAAAGTCAATTGTGCAAGAATATTTGTGGTTACAAACTAATTAAAAATAAAATAAAATACAACATTCCATTAAACAATTGGATTCATCCCAATGCCAATGCCAAAAGAGCACTCACAACTCAAATAAGAAATACAACCTTCATCACTGTCAATGGAATTAATGACATTTTATTGGCATCACCTTATCCCAATGCCAAAAAAGCACTCACAACTCTACTAATTAACATGCATGACTAAAACCTTAGCCTTCTTATTCTTTTTTGTCCCTAAAGGAATCACCACTTATAAATAAATTAATTAATAATTTCTTTTTTTTTTCTTGACATCATAGCTTGTGAGAGGTTTGGTTTGCTTTGTATTGGAACGTGGAATGATGTCTCATTCTACTATTCATTTTCCATTATTTATTTATTTAGATATTTTTCAAGCCAATACAATACATGCAACTTTGTATTTGTCTTCTTGTTGATGTTTTCAGAGTGGTGTTGCTGTATTGGACAAATCCTAGTGGCTCTCACCCTCACCCCATCCTTATCCTTTAATTTAGAATTAAATGCACTAATGTGTAGTCAGTCCTCTCTAATTATTTAATTTTTGTTCTCTTTCAATTGTCGTACTCCATAGAACATTTATCCAACATAATCTCTAGACTTCTCAAAAGCAAAAGAGAAACAAGATCTCTGAACAGGGTGTTGTGATCGTGTTGGGAAGTGAGTGATATATATATATATATAGATATCAATTATGCAAAGCTCATGCAAACAATATGATAATTGCAATAAATGAAATATATAAGCATCTAGCACCTTAACAGAAATTGTCTTTATTCAATTTCCTGATCTGCAAGTAAAAGCCTAATCGAAATTGATTTTTGGTTGCAAGTGACCTCTATAAGCAAGCGAAGCAATCCACTAGTACCATGGCCAGTAATCCAAATTGAACTCCATATATATATAAGCATTAGACTTTACAGAATAAATACATGACCTTCACATGAATAGAAAAAAAATGTTTCCATAAACATTGATTTCAGAATTAACCCTAGAACACATACAGAACAAATATAATCATGAAATCTAGGTAACATACCATTTTTTTTTCTCTACTAATGGAATGTAGACATTGGCAAGTCTAAAGATAAGCTTTATTCTAGGATCATTACCAATTAATTCCCACACCAAACTAAGATTGCACTCTATATTCCTCCTCAATTTTTACAGTGCATTCAGGGAAAAAAAATCCTCCGAAATTTACATACTTTTCATTCAAATTATAACATCAATGTATAAGAGGATCAAATCTCATTAAAAACATCAACTTTCACAATTCCAAATTTCCAAGCAATCAAAACATTCTCCAAACCAACACTCAAAGCATTATCAAAATTCCCAAAATTACACAAAAATCAATACCCTGATAGCTTTGACTCCTCGATCCAAGCAAAGATGAAGATGAAGGTTCCACCGAGACTCCTCTCGATTCCTACCAAATGAAATCCAACAAATACAATAGAACCGGCAGATCAGTCAATGAGGACGACATCGACGCCAAAAAAAAATGAAAAAAAAAAGAAGAAAGCTGGGTTTTTTTTAATCTTTCATAAATGCATCAGAAACTATGAAGCAACAAACCTTTCTAATTTGAACTTAGATCTGACCACCGGAGGACAAATCTAGCCTCTGTCGGTGCTTTTCGAAGAGATCTAGTTGTTTGTCATTACCGGTGCCTGTGTGTAGATCTGACCGCCGGCGAGGTTTTTCGACGAAAGAGAAGGTGCGGCCTGACAATGGGGAGAGAGTTCCACTTCCAGTGTGACTTCAAAGGGGTTTTGGAAGTGGGTGGAAGTGGGATTTTATAAGGGGCTTACTTCCCCCACTTCAGTGTAAAAATTACTGAAGTGGGTTTGTGTTAAAACCCACTTCAGTATGAAGTGCGGGGAAGTGGCCACTTTCCCCACTTCAGTTGAAAAGAACATAAAAAGTGGGAGAAGTCAGTCCACTTCCCCCACTTTAGCCCACTTACGGGCAAATGAACGCCTCCTAAGAGTAAAACAATTAAAAAAATAAAAAAATATATTAACACTAAAAAAAATAAAAATATATTTTTAAAAACATATTTTTAATAATAAATAAATAGATTAGATAAAGCAATAAAAAATCTAAAATTATTAATTAAAAAATTTTAAAACATAATGAAAATCTTTAAAAAGCCGACAACATCTTAATTTATTAACACCAAGTCCTTGCATATGGTGTTGTCCTTATCGAGGAGGTGCATTCAAATCTCAATTCATGTAGGGTGAGTACATAGATGGGTTAAGGTAATAACTCCTTGCATGTGAATGCATTTGACGTAACTTGTCCACTTTATCAATAAATAAATAGATAAATATCAAAATAATAAGAAAATTAAAAAAATATTACTCCCTCCGTTCCTTTTTACTTGTGACATTTACGTAACTCATACCAATTATAAAAAAGTTAGTTGAAGTTAGCTACTTATCTATATTTTATAAAAAAATTCATTATTTTTCAAAACTACCCTATTTAAAACTCCACTAAGTGGAGTATATGATTTAATGCTTAATTGATTGTGATTTATTAAAAATTATACAAACACATTAAATTAAAGGGTAAATTAAAAAAAAATTATTTAATGCTACACAAAATTTCTAATGTGACAAGTAAAGAGAAACAAAGAAGAGCTCTAAAATGTGACAAGTAAAAAGGAACGAAGTGAGTATTATTTATATGAGACGAAATAGTCATACGTGTTTCCCCTCAACATTGAAATAGTGCATTACGCCAAGGATCCATTAAAGATATTAAGGGCCAGTTTGGATTGCGAAATAGGAATGGAAAAGAGGTGAATGAGAAGTAGGGAAGAATGAGAATGAGAATAGGGAGAAAGGGGAAGATAATGATGAAGGTGTTTGATTGGTGAGAATGAGAGTTAGGAATAAGAAAAATAAGAGAGAAAAATATAGTAAAATTACACTTATGCCCTTTCACATAAATAGGATGATATTTTACAAAACAATAGTTTATATTTAATAGTAAATAATTAACATGATTATTATTAAATATTTGTAATATATTTAATTATTTATTTTAATTTATTGTTATTAAATATTTTATCTAATTAGTATAACTTAAGAAAATTTTGTTATATTAAATACTAAATAATTAGCATGATTTATCATTATTAAGTATTTACAATATATTTAATTATTTATTTTAATTAATTAAATGAAATATTACAACTAATTAATATAACGTAATACATGTTTGTTATATTAATTAATAAATAAATAACATGTTTTTATTCTTATTTAATATTTTTTATATGTTATTTATTTCTTCTAATTAAAATTAAATATTTAAACCAATTAATATAATTTAACAATTGTTTGTTTATTAAATAAATAAATATCTAACATGATTTATTATCATTAAACATTTTCCATATGTTTACTTATTTATTTTAATTATTTATAATTAACTATTTCAACCAATTAGTATAACTTAACTTTTGTTCGTTTATTGAGTGATTTTTAATTGAACCTAGTTAAACTATGTCTATTCTACTTGTAATTTTGATATCATTTACCAATATAGAAAAAAACTATTGTAAAGTCCCTTGGCCAAGCATATCCTTGACTATATACCTCGGGAACTCAATGTTGTTGCTGATGCTCTTACATCGTTTGGTAGAAGAAACCCTGGTGTCTCCCTGTTTCATAGGGGCTCGAGCTACCAAGTTGGCTTATGAAGGCATCATTCCAAGTTGGTCTTTCTTTTGTCTGATCTGAGTCCTTGTTTTTCCTAATTTGTTTTTGGTATGGTTATAGCTCCTTTGTCAATATATATATAAGAGAACTAACATTATCAAACCCATCATTGAACACCCTATCAAGATCAAAGTTAACATTATCAATACCCTATCATTACCCCATCAAGGTATACATAACATACTCGGATTCTTCCAAATTTGCATGCAAGATCATATCAGACTGAACATTGTCAAACACACCATTCAACACCCTATCATTCAAGTTATGACAGTATGGTTATAGTTTTAATACATGCTATAGATAACCAAGTTTTAGAAAACGTAGTGAGAGTGGTTACAACATAGTACTAATGAAATGCAACCTAGTAGTTTGACAATCTTACAACCATTTAAAAGATAAACATTTTTCATTGAACATAGCAAGCAAAGTTCCTTGTTTGTCATCGTACTGCTTGGGCATGGACGTCATTGCCTCTTCTACATTGTGTCCCTTCCTACAAGTAGATTGAACACACCAACAAAATATTAGACATGTGAATTAATGCACAAAAAATGTCATGATTATGAAATGTTGTAATGAATATCATAGCAATGAATGAAAAAAATAGCATGGATATGTGAATTTGAAAAATTCCATGAACATCAAACCAAAATGATAAATACCATGGAACATGTACAAATCAAGCCAAAATGACAAATAATAAAGAAATACTCGTAACTCCTAGAAGTAGGCGACAAAAACGTAGTTTTTTGTCACCGGGCAAATCCCAAAACATGTTAAGCTTCTCCTCATCTTTTCTTAAAGATTGCATTATCAATAATGCTTCATCTTCGGATAGGCCATCAATGTTGAGGATAATTTGATTAAGTAGTTTCTTTTTCTCTTGAACTTCCTAATGAGCGGCTTCGTTGAGAGCATTAGCATCAGTATTTCGAATAGCACATTCAGTCATTGCTTTGAAGCCCGGGCCCACCATATCCACAAAATGACAAAAATTTTCTGAAATTTATGTGATATTCGAGTCTTTCGTATGTTTTTTTTTCTTTTGGGCAGTAGAGCTCGAGGCGCCATTATCTGAAGTTATGGGTGATGGAGGCTTTGCTGGTGCATGTGTGGGTATGAAAACATCTTCCATATGAAATTGAGAGAAACCTATATTATTGTCCAAGCTAATGTTTTCATGCATATATTGATCAACATCATCTACAAGGTCACCCCTTGCATTGCCTTGCACCCTATCTTTTGTGAAGACTGGAGTGAGATCATTAAAAAATGGAAAGGACTTGCCATAAAGGCCCACAACTTCCTCATAATTCTGTAACAAATTTTGAAGTGAGTGTCAACAATAACAATAACAAATTAAGCACTCAAAATAATTGAAAAATGATGGTAAACTTACCTTAACATATTCATCATATGTACTTTTCTCACATTCAATAGTATTGTGCTCATTGTTCCAAACAAAGCCGCTAATTGAAAGTATATATGCAATTGTTGTAGTTTTGGTTCTAAAAAGTTTCACCCGGGACTTTATATTTGGCACAACCTTTAATGTAGTATGTGGAAATTTATATTTTATCATTTTTTCTAATGATATAAATAGCCATTTTTTAATCCATTCTCAGCTCACCACATTGTATTCGTCGATAACTCAACTAGAGCTTCAATCAAGGCCTTGTCTTCGTACGTAGTCCAATAGTGTTTGTTTAGACCCCTACCCATTTGTTGTGATTCTTGATCCATCCTAGAAGAAAAAATAAAATAAAACACATGTTAAGTGTATAGACGGGAACACACATGTCAACCTATATTTGCATAATATCATTCCATATTCATTCCATGTTAAACAAAATAATTGTTCATACATAAAATCATTGCATGTCATATAATAATAATATAAAATAATTGTTCATCAAAAAGACTAATATATAAAAATTATTGTAATTATTTTAATGCCAAGTGTTAAACATTTCTATACCATGTCTAGCCTGAATTGGGTCCATTCATCTGTTGGATCAATAACTGTAATGATATTGGTGTCATCTTCAATGTTGTCCTTAAGCATATCGAAATTAACTTCATTCTCTGTAGGGTCTTCTGTAATTTCTCTTTGAATAAAGTTATGTAGAAGACAACATGCGTTAATAATGTGCCTTTGAGTGACTATATTGTAAAAGCTTGGATTTCATAAAATTTTCCAACGAATTTTTAAAAGACCAAATGTTATCTTAATCACATTTCTAGCAGTAGCATGTTTCATGTTAAAGAACTCTTGCGCTGTAACTGGTTGTCGGCTATTTCCCCAGGAACTTAAGCGATAACGTTGTCCCTGAAAAGGTGTAAGAAATCAGGGTCAATTTGCATATCTAGAATCAACCAAGTAATAGCACCCTTCTAGGTAAAGAAATGTTTGTTGTTAGCTAATATCATCACTAATATCATTTTGAAAAGTAAGAACACATTCTAGTTACCATTTTAAACTTTTAACCCATTAGGCTTTATAATAGCATCTCTTAGAACTCGACCATCATATGCTGAAGCTTTCTATCAAGACAATACGTATATAAATTGCATTTCATGCGAAGAAACACCGAGCACATTAGTAGTTATTTCAGCTTTTCTTATTCTATATCTTGGCCGATCAACTTTTGGCACATTCACGCGAATATGAGTTCCATCTAATGCTCCAAAACAATTCTACATTAAAGTAAGCATCTTATTATTAACAAGGCATCTGCCATAATTTTTCAACAACTATAAACAAATGTTATGCGATATTACCTTAAACATTTTCCATTTATGATCATTTGAATTTTTGAGAATAGTTTCATGTTTCTTCAATAATACACCATGGCATAGGATAATTGTCTTTAAGACGGCATAAAAATGTCGGCTAACCGTCTCAGCTGATCTAACAAAGTCAAACTTAATTATCCTATTTTTTATGTGGTGTGCCACAATGTTTAAGAACATCTCGATAATTTCATCAACCATGACATTTCTCGTACCGCAAAGCCCGCTAGTAGTAGTCAATAATTAACATAATTTATGAAAACAATGTCAATCCATCCGGAGTTTATCGATACACTTGATATCGCTCTAATAAACAATATGGAACATGTACTCGTATTTTCTACAATGCCTAGTAGATGTTGACTCAATCTCATAATGGATGACATCGTCTTGATCATTTTCCTCACTTATTGCACAAGTAGTAACGATAATGTTCACAACGAAAAAAATACATGCATACATCATATGAAGTAAATAATTGCACTGTTTGAACATCTTCCACGTTTTCAGTAGCCATATCTAATATTAACAAATGAAACAAGATCCATTTTGTAAGAATGATTCCCAAAATGGGCATACGTCTGGGAAAATGTAAAATGTAAAATACATTATACTAGTCAATGCGCAATAGTTAGTGAGTAGTAATCACTGATGAATAAAATGTAAAAGATCACAGTTACAAATCAATAAAAAAGTTATGTACTTAAGAATAGAAATCAAAAGGTAAACTAATTATAATTATACAAAGAACTATATAAATACTTTTCAACCTTTTCATTTTGATTTTATAGACGAAAAAGAAGATGAGAAGGTGTGTGGGTGCTTGCTTATGTTGCCCTTCGTGTGAGTATTCATGAAAAGTTATTACCTTAACCATCAAGTAATGACTAACGGGAATAGTTTCATAAAGAAAGGACTAAAAAATAATGAGAAAAGTAAAAAAAATTAAATAGGAAGAATAAAAATTTTCAAGCAATATAACCCAAGAACTTATCATTTTTTAAGAATTATTTTATTATATTTTTTTAATCCCATATCAAAATGTATATTTTTCTTTTAATTATTTTTCTCAATAGATTTTGTCGTAGTTAACTAAAACCTAAGAATTTTATTGATGATTTAAATCAACCACAAATTTATAAACTAGTCCAAAAAGTTCAAATGCACATGCACTAATAGCTAGTATCACGTAAGAGTTGCTATGAAATCACCAACATAAACAAGCTTTTTCCATTAAATCTCCATATCCATCAACAAACATTAAAAAGAAAAGAAAAGAAAATACCAAGCTCTTATGAACACTAAGGCACATAATATTGATGACATAAATCATTGTCTAATACTATTGGTTATCCATGATTATTCAAAAAATAAAAACCAAAATAAAAATAGAAAGTAAAATTGGAACAAATATTCTAGGAAAACACAGGCGCATGACGCACACAAATGTTCATGATCAATGTATAATAAATGGTGAGTTATCCACACTTATTCAGAAGAAAGAAGTAGGAATGAAGTAAAGATTCATGTTAAAAAAACAAAGAAGAAAGTAGGGATGAAATAAACATTTGTGATCAAAGAAAACATGTACATGGCACAAAATATTCATGATCAATGTCTAATTAAGGGTGGATCATCCATAATTAATATAAGTGAGAAAAGAAACAAAGATTTATGATCAAAAGACATTGAAAATGAAAGCCCAAAGGCGAAGTAATAAGATACTAGCTAGGCAACATAGACCAACATTAGTTAAGCCAAAAAAATAATAATAATAATAAATAAAGAATAGAAAAATATTGGCATCAGTGTAGTTCTCCACCATTGGTTCTTAAGTTAAGCTACTACATAATTTAACAGTATAAAATCATGAACACATGTACCTGAAGCCAATAAAAGAATGCATACTTTGTAACTAAAGAACAAGGGAAAAAAATACCCGGCACAAAATAAAAAGTTTCGATCTTTCCCCACATCATCAACCCTCACATTACCATCAATCCTAAATTTCCTAAATTCAATGAACAATAGTACAAATTAGGGTTCATGACAAGAATTGGAAACAAAGCCAAGTATTAATGACACACCTCATTAAAAAAAATCAACCATTAATACCAAAAAAAATCAAAACCCTAATGCCTCATATTGATTCAATAACAAGGCATGCTAAATCTACCAATTTAAATCATATATACGTCTAAAAATTGAGAAAATTAAAGAAGAGAAGAGGGAAACCTTAAAAAGACAAGGATTGGATTTTTTTTTTCTCCGATTTTCACTGAGCTAGAATGAAAACATTTCTATAGATGCTCCATCAGTAGGCGGCGGAGGAGCTATAGAAGAAGTAGGTGTAGTCGTTGGAGGACCAGGAAGCCATTAAAGTTGATAGAAAGGCCGTCGATGAGTTGGAGGAAGGTGAAAGGGGAGAAGGGAGGAGGAGTGGAGAAGATTTCGAAGTTGTAGCTGGTGCGGCGTCAGATTGGTCGCCGGTAAGGTATTAGTTATGGATCTCGAGTGGTGCGGAGCTTTAGCTACTTTGTTTTCCAGATCTGGAGTGGTAACAGGAGAAATTTTTATATCATGAAGGGTATAATGGTATTTTCCTAACTAAGGAGAACTAAGCCTCTCAATTTTCTCAAGAGTGAAAAACACCCAAGTTGAGTAATCCCAAACCCATGGAATTTTACTGTTCACTAATTTCCTGATTACCAAACATGGGAGTGGGATGCCTGGGTACATGTGATTCCCACTCCCAAGGCATCAATCCAGGATCCAAACATCCCTAAGATGGTTTAATAAAATAACTTAGTTTGTTCATCCTTACTCTATGGTCGTTTGGTAGCTTATTTTCGGAATAAGAAGGGGTTTATTCTGCCCCTTACTCCTGTCGAACATGGCCTAAGAGAATATTTTTACTTTATATTAATTTATGAACTATAATTATTGTAAATTTAGGGTCAGTTTGGATACAAAAATAAAAAAATATGGTCTAATTTTATTATGTAGGGAGTGCAAGTAATTATTATAGAAATTATGGTATATTTTATTCCTACAGAATGGGTGTTTGAGGAACAAAGTAAAAAATATTACAAAAATTATTACATATTTTTTTCTTACAGAATGAATGTTTGTTTTGCAAAATAAAAAATTATTACATAATAAAAATAGCCGTTGAATTATAACCATTAGTAATTAAAATTTGAAAAATAGCCGTTAGAATATAGTCGTTGTAAATATAGCTGTTATAATTATAGCCATTATCATTTTTCCCTATTTATACACAACATGATTCCTTTGCATTATACACATACTCTTCTTTAAGTTGAAAAAATCATAGTTCTAACCATTGTTTCACCATGGATTCCTTAAATCATTGGAGGAAAAAAAAATGAAGAAGATGATCTCTTCATGCTCAGCTATTGGTCGAGAGAATGTCCAGCAACTTACACAAATGTAGAACATCACACATCCATTCTTACAGGTGCTGCATATGTACAAGAAATTCTTCAAGGTCATGAGGAATGTCGCAAACGAGAATTTCATATGGAGCTTCATATATTTCAAGCACTAGCTGATCATTTAAGAGAAAAATCCCTCCTCTACAACTCAAAACGGACAACAGTTGAAGAGCAACTAGCAATGTTTATGTACACTCTTGCTCATAATGCTAGTAATCGTGATGTGCAAGAGCGATTTCAACATTCAGCATAAATCGTTTGTCGATATTTTAGTAAAGCACTTAAAGCTGTCAATCGACTTGTTTCTGATTACATAGAACCTCCATCGACAATGACATCACCGGTTATTCAAAATACCTGAAAATATTACCCATATTTCAAGGTAGGCAAAGCTATATATTATGAATTTTATTGTGTTTTTTTTATCATTGTGATTGTTTATATTTTTGTTTATTTATTAGGATTGTGTTGGTGCTATTGATGGAACACATATTTCTATCACGATTTCTTTGGATAAACAAGATCCTTATAGAAGCCAAAAGCAAACACTATTGCAGAATATTATGGTTGCATGTGATTTTGATCTTCGTTTTGTATATGTACGAGCTAGCTGGGAAAGTTCTGCTTCTGATGCTAGGATTCTCCAACGTTCGATTGAACAAGGTTTTGAAGTTCCAAGGGGTAAATATTATCTTGTAGTTGCAAGATATGCTAATTCCCCGAATTTTATTGCTCCATATAGAGGTGTCCGTTACCATTTGCAGGAGCGAGGTCGAGCATAATCTAGACCGAGCAATTACAAAGACCTATTTAATTTGCGACATGCATCATTAAGGAATCATGTTGAATGCATCATTGGTATTTTGAAGATGAGATTTCCGATACTTAAAGTAGTAACTTTTCATCCAATCGACTCTCAAACTGATATAGTAGTTGTTGCTTGTATGTTGCATAACTTCATCCGCATACATAATGGTGCAGATGTTGTTGAGGATTTTGATTATGAAGCTGAACAAACTATTGTTCCTAATGGAGATGAGTCATACGGAGAGGGCGTTGACATCATGAACTCTGAGCGAACTGCAGGTGCTAGTAAAAGAGATGAAATAGCAATGCAAATGTGGAATGATTATTGTAGCTATCGCCGTGCTAGGCCATATGTAATCATAAAATTGTTTCTTAGACATTATATTACCGAGACGTTGCAGATGAATAAATATTGGGTCATATTAAAAAGCCATTGCCTTTCTTGATTTAATTTTAGAAAAGAATTTGAAAGTTTCGAAAGCCATTGCCTATCTTGAATAGCATTATAGAGTATATTACAAGATAAAAAGATACTTTAATAACTAGGAAAAAAAAAGATATTAACAGGTTCAAAATAAAAAAATCACACATAATAATAAGATTCCCATAGCAACTATAAACATCAGAAGGATATTTAACAATTTCCAGTTTACAAGTTCATAATCAACACAAGTTCATGAAAAATAAATTGTGCTTATGAAAACATTAAAGTTCAAGATAACAAGTTCATAATCATCTTTTACTCAAGTTTGGTGAACATCATTTTGAGCCATGGCATTCTATGATCTTCTTGAAGATATAAAAAGAGTTCACGATAACTCTTATCTTTAATGAAAATTTGGGTAGCTTTGAACATTTCTTCTTCTGTGAAAATGCTACTCATTTGGTTGAACACCTTCATGCAATCTTCTATTGTGTGCTTTTCCACTATCTGAGTGCCCTTGAGAACTTCGAGATATTCTTTATTCTCGCACTCTCGAAATGCAATGTATTTATCCATATCGAATGGTGAATCTTGAGGCCTTTTCCCTTTTCGCTCCCGTTTTCGTCTCTGCCCATCTTGATCTCGTATTCCCCGAAGAATTTCATTACTGGATCTTTGAGTTTGAGAATTCCGTGGTTGAGAACTAGGCAGTTCCACTTGCATGATATCATCATCCTCAGTCTCGTGTGCAGGTGATGGTTGCGTTGAATCGTTTGGAGTAAAAACACTTGGACATGGGGTGTGCACTGGTGATTGAGAAATATCATCATAATCTTCTACACCACGAGATCGTTTGCTTTCAGCATATCTCCCTACATTTTAAATATATAATATGTTAGTAAAATAAAACTTTATAATTGTAAAATATTAGAAAATATTTGCTTACCCTCATAAACCTCCTGCAATGCCATAAAATATGGAAACGGTCTACTATGCCACTTCCTTGCATCTTTATTCCTCTGCTTGATGTTTACCAAATTAGATGGTTATAATTAATTAAATCATTCATTATTTATGTACATACCTCTAGTAGTGGTGCCCAGACATCATCAGGAGCTGATACAATGTGTCTTTCATAATCCCAGCCAAAGCCACTTAATTCAGTAAACCCTTTTAGAAGCTTGTAGGTTTTTTTTCAACTCTTGCTCTAATGCTTTGACTTGGCTTGTGTTGATGCTGGGATTAGAAAACTTAGTTATCATGTCGTGTACTATCTTGTTCCATGCTTCTTTGGTCCATCCATTTTGTGAACGATACGCAGGAGTATTATACTCACCCAATAACTTTACTAGGTGAGCCTTGTGAATTTCATTCCACTTTGCCCTAGTTTCATATCTTCCTTCACTTGCCACACCTTCAATTGCCATAACTGATCAAACACTGTAAAATATAATGGTTAGCAAGTTATAATTTTATAAAATAATATGTTAATATGTTTATGGTAATGAATACTAAACTTTATCATGGCATTGATCACTCAGAATTATAATATAGGAATATGTTTGTCCAATTATCTGGCATTCCTAGACCACAGCCTCTTCCATACCTATTTGCAGCAATGCCAGTAAAATAATGGTCCATCTCAAGGTACTACCTATACCAGAACATCAGAGAAATCTCAAGGTACTGTCTACATCATTCAGAATAGTTGCATTGTTTTAGTGATATCATTCAGAGGTCACAAAATTGTCTGCGGCATTTTCAAGTTATGATAAACCTGAAACTATTCGATATGCAGGATATCAAGAGGGACTATGATATTGAGGTAAGTGAAATAAAAACTGCATTAGAAGATCAGAATGCCAATTTAAAAATCTCTTCTCTAGTCGAAAGGCAATTAGAGAGCATTTTGCCACACAACTTAATTGATGTGCATGAGGCTAGTGGTGGTCTTGAAACTGGACCTCTCACAGAATATACAAATTATAAAGTGGATAATGATCATTCAAGGCAGGAGAAAGGATATATTTGTGGAAAAAAACAAATAAAGTGGATAATAATCATCTGCATACTGGACAATGAAGAAGGTTCTATTAATCTAGTTAGGGATGAGAAGGGTATGATAAAAGACAACACTCTCACTGAAAAGTTGTTAACCTCATATGATAACGATATGATTTCATTTGATGGGAAGAGCATATTACAGACTAATAAGAAAAACACCAAAGAGTCTTCAACTCTATCTATTGATGGAAAGAGTATGTTCTATTCTAAGCATGATGCACAGGAAGTGGCTGGTCCATTACATAATATGATTTGCAAACATGATGTAAAAGATGTCAAGGATAAGGCAAACATTTTGGATGAGACAACAATTTTGATTGATGAGAGAAGTGTCATAGGAATAAACAATCACACATTGGATGTTAAATGTATTATTACTCAAGCAGGTAAAGAGAAAAATGGATTGGAAAAGATTAACTTCAAACAAGTTGAGAATATACCATATGTTCAACAGGTCTGTCATAGACCTCATCGTTCATACAAATGAAGGAGAGGTGGATGCTTCCTTGAGTTTGTTATTTCGGTCATAAATATTGTTTCTTTGCATTCTTATGCTCTATAGAATTTTATGTAATAGTTTTATGTGCCCCATACAATTGGAAGTATTTGTAAAATGTTTTTAGATGTATTAACCAACCAACCAGTGTCTAATTCATTTTCATTATATTTTCTTGTATTCTGAGTTTTCATTTAGTGCAGGATGTTTATGCTTCAAACTATTGATTTACACTTATTATATACTATTTCCATTCAACATTTTAACTTTTTTGCTTAGTACGGAATGTTTCCATTTAAAATTATAAGTTTTTGCTTATAATTTAGTGTTTCTAAATGCCATTGCCTTTTTTTGCTTGGTTTTATTTATTCCATCCTAATTTGATACATACACCAACAAGGATTTATTTTTGAAGAGCATATCTTTCAACTGAGACAAGTTTCCATTCCAACAAGGATTTGCTGAGGTGTTATCCATCCCTACTGCATCGAAGCATTCAAAAAGTGTGTGGATAAAAGCTATTAAATGTGTAAAGATGAAAGATTACCTACGCAACATTGCTATTGTGTAGAAAGATCACGACTAGTTTAGATGTGCTTTTTTTCCCCTTTTGTGCTTGTGTCATTGGATTCAAGATGGGCTGCAGGCCATTGTTGTACTTATTTGCTACATTTGTTTTCTAATATATTGTGTTTCTTTTTAATATTTGTTATTCTCACTTAGTTTCTACCTTTCCTAGTACTTATGATAAGTTCAAGCTCATAAAAATGTTGTGTAACCACCGCGAACATTCCCTTCAATGGAAAACCTACCTATATATTGACATACATAAGAAGATTAAGGATAGACCTATGTCTCGTTTTCTCCAAGCTTAATTATGAGGCAGTTTTTGAAGAGTTTCCACTGTCGGCATTATAAAGATTAGTTAACTGGAGGAAAACACAAATATAAATATTATACTACATATTACCATTTTGAGGGGTGCCAAGATCATATGTATGGCTCTCTAGCGATGAGTAGTGCACACACTTTTTCTTTTCCTCATCAAGGAAGAGGAGATAGATATCCTTGATAAGGATTATGGCAAAAGGACCATATATGGTACTAGTGCATGGCTTCCTCCATCATCATCATTGCTACTTCGATTGCGTGCTCTTGCTTGGACATAAGAAAAGCTAGTGGCCAAGTAATTTGTGACCCATTTCTTAAAGGGATAGACTTTCTTCTTCAAAGAGTCAAGAACAATTAAAGATGTCCATGGCATCATTGAGGATCATCATTTGCCATTCACAAACCGAGCTTATCTTTAATTGTTCTTGAATGTCCACTCTTTCTTCTAGACAATCTCTATCGGGGGAAAAGGACAAAATCATTGTAAAAAAATGATGTTAAGCTGAAACACAAGATAGTATGCAGAAATAAGAGAAAACTTCAAATAATAATTGGAACCCTTAAATAATAGCATAATCATAAAATAATAAGTGAAATTGTAAAATAGTAAGTGAAAACATCAAAAACTAAATGGAAAAATAAACTTATAAGCAAAAATGACAAAAAAATAATAATAATAAGAGGGGACATCTGATAATGATCGGAAACATATGATAATAAGTAGAATCTTACTTATCCATTTTGCAGTTCAGGTACATACTAATTATTGATTGTTCAAACCTTTCAACGTGTTTGTAACTAGCAAGCCTTTTTCTTCTTTTGGATGAAATCAGTCTTTATAGACCATGAATACTCATTGGTCATGATTGTGATTATTAAAATTAGTAAAAACTAATTTACTAAAGATGTTGAGATCCCAGACGGATCCATACTACATTCTCTAACTAGTCTTATTCGTGGTTCACTGTAGGTCATTTTCTTCTACGGTTTTTGCTCCCACATCAAGTGTATTTAAGTGGAAACCCTTGCTAATGTGTGAAATAAATATAATATGTGTACAATAAACATAAATGCTAAATTATAATTAGAAACCCTTGCTAATATATAAAACATTTAATAATAAGTAGAAACTTTTAATAATAAATAGAAATTCTTTGTAATAAAAAGAAACAGTTTATAATAAACAGAAACCCTTTGTACTATGTATAAGCAATTGAAGAACAACATGCAAAATTAAAACATTTGAATAATTAGGGCTTTTTTTTTTATCTGCTGGAGATGACATATGGAGATCGATAGATGCTTGCTTTCTGAAGTTGTTCTCCTTGTAACATAGAATTCACATTGTCCTATCAAAATCTCTCTTCTCCTCAATTCCAGTCACCTTGTCCACATGCTACTATTCTTTATTGGGCATAATGATGTCCTTAATTTTCACTCTCCATACCCATCAGCACTATCTTCTCTGTGGTTTTCTTCCACACTGTCTCCCTGTAACATAAATTTTTATATCTATATTTTTTTTTATCTTTGATCTTTATGTTTTGTTGCTTGTAAATAACAAGTGTATGTGTAATGCGCATTCACACAAATGTTAAATTTATAAATGAATAAAGAATCAAACATAAATCTTCTTTTAGTTCACTGGATGATTTTTAACCAAAAAAATTTTAATTTTCAAAGAGATTGCTTTCTAAAGAGACATTACTGTCAATTCCTATCAAAACTAACACTATTAGTGGATTGAAGGACTAAAAAATAAAGTAGAGGAAAAAGTAGAAATTGGGAGTAGCTTTTTGTTTATTTCCTAATATCAAAATTATTTTTAATATATTATTATTATTATTATTATTATTATTATTATTATTGACAAATGTGGACAAGCAATGTGTCAAGCTTATGAAGAGCTCAGCTCTACAACACTTGTATCCGTCACCTAAGGTAGTGTTTGGATAGTGGGATATAATATTCCATGGATGAGAGATATTCATGGATGAAATATCCATAGATGGGAATATCCATGTTTAAGTGTTTGGTTGGAGGGATTTAATAATAAGGATAAAGATTGTTTGGTGTTTGGTTAGAGGGATAAGGATATGTAAAGTTTTGGATATTCATTTTTAAGTAAGTATTTGATTTAAATAACGGATATTAATAGATAAATTTTTATTTATTTAGCATGAAATATTTTTAATGGATTATTAATGAATAACATAGTAAACGAAAATTATTCTGAATAGCCAGAAACTGCAACAAATAACCGGAAAATATTATGAACAACTAGAAGGTTAAAAACTTAGAATGTATTTTTAAATTATCATTAAAAAATATTTTTAAATTGTTTAATTTAATTTAATTAATGGATGATTTTTTTTTAATTTATTTAAATTTAAATATTTTAGGAAGTATTTGATTTGTTAAATAACGGATAATTAATGGATATATATTTCATTTATTTAGCTTAACTTTGCATGGTCATTTCTTTGCATGAACTTCTCACAACCTCTAAAGCAGGGAAGCATTAACAGAAGGAAAAGAAAAACCACTGTATCATGAGCATAGATTCATTAGCATACAAGAATTTGATAATTGGAGAGGGATGGAATAAATATGAAGAATCAGAACCAATGCTATGAAAAACATGTTCATAAAAACGATTTGAGCTCAGAGTTGCGAAATATAGAGAAGAAGCAAAATGTTAGTGAGCATTTCAGAGCTGATACAAGTTCCAGAACAGATCCTAAGCCATGTTACCTCGCAAGAACCGACAAGCGAGAGGTCCATGGAGCCGGAGTGCTAGTCGCTGGCCGACTGAGAATAGCGGAGCTCGAGACGATTCTCTCATTCTGAACTACCGACATCGATGGGGAGCCGGGGGAGCCCCGGCCAGGATTCCAATCCTTTTGTGAGATGAGATGGGATCTCTTCACCGCCGGAGAGAACATATTTATTTATTTATTATTTAACTTAATTTTTTGAGTTGAATTTAATTAATTTAAAATATTAAGAGAGATGGAGATGGATGAGAGAAAGAGAGAGAAAGGGATGAGTTAGTGGGATGAGTGGCGTCCCACCATTTTGGTGGGACAGCGCTCATCAATTTTCAGGGATGGGGCCATCCCCATCCAGCACCATCCGAGAAACCAAACATCCGAATAGGGTTGTAGCCCTGGATATCCCATCCCTATCCTGGGATATCCAGGACACCAAACACTACCTTAAGGGTCCGTTTGGTGTTTTGCAGCCCTGCAATTACTTATCCTGCAAAGTAACAAAACAATATTTGGTATGTATTATAAAGATGTAATTGAAATGCATGTAAAGTTAATTCCTTCGTTTGGTATGAATAGGTTTCTATGTAAAGTTATTTGCATTCTCAATTTTGCCCTTGATTACTTTAATTAATAAAATTAAAAATATATATATATATATATATATATATATATATAAAAAGTTAAAATCTAATGAGTGATCTCTCTTGCCCTTGATTACTCTAGTATATATACAAAAAGCTAAAATCTAGTTCCAAAACTATAAAAATTTAACAAAAAAACATTAAAAAAGTAGAAAAAAAAATCTAATGAGTGATCTCTCTTACCCTAGAGTTTTGAAAAGAAAAGAAAAACGAAGAAGTTTTGCTCTAGGGTTTTTAAAATCAAGAAAAGATAAATAAAACAAATTATTTAAATAAGGGTAGTATCAGAATTTCACTCGATTAATATTTTCACAACCACTGTGTAATCCTTTTCACACCCTCCCCCCCTATGAATCATTTTCCCTAGTCAAAGGGAAAATAATTACATGAAGACTATTACTTTGCATTACTCATATTAAAACCAAACGTGTGAAAGTCTTTCACAACTTTACTTTACCTTGTAAAGTTGTTACTTTCCCATATACCAAACGGCCCCTAAGTGATTGGTACCACGAAGAAAGGACTCAGCAAAAGAAGGCTGACCAGGAGGAGGATGTCATCTGATTCACTTCCTCACTCGGAGATAGCCTTTGAACCCCTTCTTCTGAACTTGAAAACACACGCCTTTCTTTATTATTATATTATTCTTCTCTTAGCTTGCCTCACTCGACTCGAGATAGCCTATCACTCTCTAAGATACAATAGAAAGTGATTGAGAAGAAGCTGTGAGGCAATGCGCTGATGTCCTTCAGGCAAGTCTTTAGGATTCAAACATGTTTCTTTAGCGAGACGAACACCTATTCCTGGAATCCAATAACAATAGACTAAATGGTCATCGGAGATTATTAAAATTAAAAAATAAATTTCAAAATTATAAAAATAATAAAATAAAATAAAATGAATATTAAAGTTACATTCATCATTTTAAAAATTTTTATTTGTTACTCCGATGGGAAAACTGTAATTTAAAAGAATCACATCGGTTTTCAATAAGTGGCTATATAAAATATAAAAAAAATTCTTGGAATTGTTTTGTTAAATTTTTCTTATGAGGACATAAAATAATAATTTGTCATATATTGTCTTTTTCATTAGTGTAATTATAAAATGATTTTACAACTAAAATACTTTATTAATATTTAAATTTTATTTTCAAATTAAAATTTTTTATTTAAAGATATTGTTTAGTTGATATGGTTAAAATAAAAGGTTATGTTATATAACATAGGCTTCCTCATGCACGTCATTCTCTCTCTCCTAAAATTGTTTTTACCATTAAAATCATTTCATAAATAATAAATCAGAAACTCCTTAAACCCTAAATTATAAATTACACTTTTAGAACTCTTAGAAGATTTGTGATTTAATGTTTAGAATTTCAAACTTAGCATATAGGATTTAGGTTTTTAGAATTATGAGTGTAGAGTTTTATAGTATTTGAGTATAAAATTTTAGGGTTTAGATATAATTTTATAATTTTTAGAGTTTAGGGATTTATACGATTTGAATTTGAAATTTATGGAGGAAAAATAGTTTGAATTTTATGCATTCACATTGGGAAATCTATTTAGTAAACTTAATATATGTAAATATATCATTGTCCTAAAATAAATCATACTACTCCAAATTTATATTTAATTACAAAATTACTTCCACAATCACCATATAGTTTTCTAGGGTGTCTAATTATCACAAAGTTATTTCTAATACACCTCAAAAATTAAGCTACAAATGAAAGTGAGGTGTGAAATAAAATTAAAGTGACAAGTAATTTTCAAAAAGCAAGATGTTAGCAAGTTAAAAACCTAATGAATATACTCCCTCCGTTCCAAAATACATGTAGTTTTAAGAAAAAAAAATTATTTTAAAATAATGGTCACTTTACAATATTAAAACTATTTCTTTTATTTTATTTTATTTTATCCATCATCAATTTTTTAAATTATATAAATAAAAAGAATAATATTTATAGTCCCAAGAAAAATACATAGTTTCAAAAGATGGATAGTTTATTAATTTAGTTATTTTTTTATGTTAAAATATAGATAATTTAATGCTATTCCTAATTCTTGTGTGTAACATCCTTAAACAATATATATTTAGGAATAGGAGTAATGCTAATCAAGAACTTGTTAGTTGAACTCAAACAAGATACAATACCTAAAACAATACTGAATTCCAATTTGCTAATCCTTCGGTAACCTCAAAAGAAAATTTCCACAAGTTTAAAACAAAAACAAACAAAAAACATCGACAACCTCAACAAAATTGCAACAAAAAATAACAAAAAGAAAAAAAAAAATCATTAATCACTCATAGCCAAGGCTCCATCTGAATCATGGGAGTCGATAACGGCGCCGAGATCCTCATCATCTTCATCAGTTTCCATTGCATCTTCAGATTCCTCTTCATCAGTGTCTTTGTCCTCGTAGATGATCGGCGGAGGCACACTTTCCTCATCTTCATCTTCTTCTATAATCTGAGCACAAACTCAGGTTTAAAATGTTAGATGACAATGAAACACATAATAACCGATGTGGGACTAATAATTACATATGGTTACCTCGGCAAATAGGTAATCTATGGATGAAGATAACTGGAGGGCTGATCCAAATGTCGAAATCCTTGATTGAATGAGCTGAAAGATAAGTGAAAACCAAAAAGGCAAGCAATGTTTAGAAATGATCGAAACTCTTAACTTGTGTAAGTACTAATGAGACAGTTGATGAAAACAACCTGGTAAAGTGTGTTGAGCATTTGTAAAGATGATCCTTGAGACGATATACTGCTTGCATGTTGGCTGATTAAACTGCTTAGCCAAGGCAATGCACAAACCAATACTGCACCTCTGAGATGGGAACATAACACGTCCAAATTAGTACAATCCCTTGCACACACTTGGTATAATTTCTTATACAGAATTGTAACAAAGATTTTGTGGATTAATCAAATAATTGGATTACCTTGATTGGACCATAGAGGTAAGGGAATTCAAAAGCTTCAGAACATCAGCTGGGTTTAAAAGTGAGATCGACTTTGCTATAACCTGCAAACCCGCATCACCATAGAAAAACATCAAAAAAATAAACTTGGCATACTTAAGAATACAGCATTAAAGGCGAATAATAAACTCATAAACTTAATGTTCAAAGTTTAGCTGAGAACTATCACAAGCATAGAAATGAAATGCATTAGTCATTTTGTAGTTAATGCATTTTCATGGCACTGAAAAGAAAAAATTGGATCAATTCATGACAAGGCACAGCAGTAACATATCAACTTGAACTAGGCTTAACCAATATAAGTAACCATGGCTTGTGCTTCAATGGCCAATGATATTAACTGCAAATAGAGGAAAACTCACTTTTTTATCTCTTGTGTATAAACAATCTAATAGCAACACATGATCGTCAGCATTCAATGCCTGCTTAAGCAATACATGCACCGAATCTGCACTTGGGAGTTTCGTCATGAGAGAGATATCTTCACTTATGCTCTTCACCATGTCACTGTTAGCTAAATCAAGACTTGCAAGCTTCTCTTCCATTGTTGGCTCATTAATATCAAATTGTGCAGCCTCTTCAAGCATTAGCTCTGAAATACACACTATAAGGTAACTTGGAAGCAAGCATCAAGAAGGTGAATAGATATCTGTTCACCCAACTCCAAAAGAACAAATTTAAGAAGTTATACGCATTCCAAAAAGAACAAATTTAACAATAACATTTTTAGATGCACAAATCCTTCATTATCCTATTCAAAATTTAATATGCTAAAAGATGATTATAATTAAAGGTCAAAAATATGCTCCCCAGCAACAAGGATAAGACCAGTTAATTAGTTGCACAGTTTGTGGGTAAGGAAGTTACAGTAGAGCATCTCACTTCTAATGATGCATATTGCTTTTGTGAATTCTTCTATAGGAGCTCTACAAATCAGAATATAACTTGTAAGGAACTTTGCGATTTCACATATGTCCTAATCACATGATTAGATACCAAAAGATAAAAGTAACAAGGCCGTTCTGTGATATGGTCAGAATCATGGATATCATATAAGAGGACTGTTACTGTATTATCCAGTCCAATAATTTATCGCTGCACAATTCAACCTTTCTTTGTGTGTCCAAATCAATGATTAAAAACTGTTTTTGGAATAAAAGCAACTTGACAATCTGATCATGCAGAAAGAACAAACTTTTCAACTTGATTATGTAAACAAAATGAAGCAAATGCACACAGAAACAATTAAAGTAGGTATACATGCACCAAGCTGCACAAGTGGGAGCAGCACACACCCAACAAAAGAAAAAGAAAAAGAAGAAGAAGAAGAAGAAGAAGGCAACTTGACAATCTGATCATGCAGAAAGAACAAACTTTTCAACTTGATTATGTAAACAAAATGAAGCAAATGCACACAGAAACAATTAAAGTAGGTATACATGCACCAAGCTGCACAAGTGGGAGCAGCACACACCCAACAAAAGAAAAAGAAGGGGAGTTTGTAGGCCATTGCACAAGTTTGGTATCCTTACCGGAGTGTAAATTCCCTCCACTTGTATCAACTAAATCTGGTGCTTTGTGCTTCTTCACTTTTTTCTTTTTCCTAGCCCCAGAAGTTGCTTCCATACTAGGATTTCTGGAATTCACATCCACTACAAATTCAACTGCAACGAATGGAAAATCAAATAAATATCAATGGATCAAACAAATTACTTATTAACAGGATTTTTAGATTACACTTTGTATGGAGTGGAATTGATACAAGAGGGAGAGTTAAGCTTTGTCAGAGGAGCAGGCTGTTTTAGGGTTTCATATTTGGGAATTTGCAGAGAGCTCACAGACCATAACTTGAAAATTTTTATCAAGCCCCTTATTAGATAGATTTTGCACTTGAACCCTTCTGTAATAAACTAACAAACTTCCATCAAACCCTTTTCTCAAATCAAATTTACAATTAAATCATTTTCTTATAAACTATTAATAAGCTATTATAACTACCTAAGAGGTACAGCAATATTCAATTAAGCCTTATCAGACATTACAACTACTAAAGTCTCTCACATAGCTCAATACATCTAAACTCTTTTGAGTCCTAACAAGTCTCAGTTCATTTGTGTTCGACTCCCTTAGCCTAAAATATTAGCTCAAGCTCAGAAGCCAAAACTAAACCACATTCTATCAGTCACGAACAGCTCAGCTAGTTAGACAGCCCTGTACAAATATAAAATTCACCCTCAAAAGATACAAGGCCTACTAGCAACATGCTTAACCCATATGCCTAATGAACAAGTTCACAAATTTTGAAGACTAAATAATAGGTCGCCTGACTCAGATGCCCATTTTTTTTCTAACATTTCCAACTTAATACCAGCTTTCAAAAATTTGGAATACAGATAACTCTATTTTACACAATTACATATTTACATTAATTGCAAAATTATTAAATAACATTATCAATTATTAATTACAAGTAAATATCAATCATCAACTAGAAAAAATAAAGTTTTTGTCACAAACTATTCATTTTAATTGATATTGATTATTTCAAGGTTAAAATTCCTTGTTAAACAAATTTAGATTTCAAAAGAACACAAACCCAACACCCCTTCGATGAAAAGCTAGGCCATGACTAAACAGAACATGAATCTTAAGTTTTGGAGGTTTGCTTTTTCAACTTAAAGTTTGAATTGGATTGGGTCTGAACTTGAACTTGATCAAAATGGCCGGAGTTCAAACATACTTGTATATGATTTGATATGACTTGGGTAACTTAGAGCCAAGCTATACAATAAAATTGGCTCAGTATATTTGGTTAAAAGATAAAAGTCAAGAAGGATGAAGAAGATGCATTTGGCACTTTTTTCATGGAGTTAACTGAATATCATTGTATGAAAAACAGAGTGCTTGACTCTCTCAAAAAATAAACCCATATCTCATATTAAAAGTCAAACAGCCAAAAAAAATGAAAAATATTCTCCTTTACCCTTATATCTTAAAAAATAAAAAAATAAAAACATCTAAGACTAAGTAATTGATCAACTAAATTGGGATAGCTAACTTTAATATAAATTTCACTATTGTTCATAGGAAATAACCTCTTTTCTTGAGCACAAAGTAATATAACTTCTTATACTTCTGACAGACCAAATACAACATTGATAAAGATTAAAAGATAGAAAACCCTCTGTGTGAATACAGATTCCGCGCCCACTCCCAGATTCTCACAAGAACCGCCATGTGTCATTGTAACCTGCACTGTGTGTACACCTAATTGGGGGCAATTCAACATTTGTTACCTCTGAACAACCAATTTTGTTTTGCCATGCTTGAAAGTCACCGGAAATCGGCGGGTGTCTAAACTAAAATGCTTGTTCCTCTGCAGTGTCTCCTGCAGCTGGAATTTCAAGGAGTAATGCCAAGATCTCAGGACCGGTATCTAAGCGAGTAAAGATGGATGATATACTCATCTGGGCTGGAGGTCATAAACAAAGTGACCTCCGGGATCAATGGCTTTGCTGGATTACGCATGTCCTGGGCTCTTAGTGTGGTCAAGGTGGCTGGACACCGTCAAGCATCGGTTTCCCAATGATCATTGGTGATATCTGCAGTGAAGTCATGATTATTGGGATTTGATCATCGCCGGCTTCCAAGTTGGATGTTTTGCCCAATTAATGCTGTAATGCCTGAAACATGAGGGCAAGCCATTGATGTACCAGATAACACGCCGGAAGTTAGACTGTTCGACATCCCTTGGTAAACCAGAGGGGCCCAAATTCTCCGTTGCTGCCAGGCGATGTTAACACCAGGGGCCATTGGTATCCGGTTTCCAGTATTGACGGGTTAGTCAGGCTCGGTCCGTGAGGAAAACAAGGCGCGCACTGCCGGAGCATCGACGCCCCAGAGCTCTACCAAGACAAGCTTTGCCACCAAAAGAGAGTTGCGTTTATGTACTTCTTAAGCTGGATAGCTTCACTAAATCAACAAGAGTGGCCGAAGGGGACATGAACATCAACTGAATCTTCAAGATTGACTTGCATTAGTTAAGATCATGGCAGCTCCGGCTTCTTTGACGACCTCGCTCTTCTCGGCATCGCCACCGCCGCCCGGGTCACACACGACCAATTTTCCTGCAACCTGAGCTCTGTCAGAGACCCTTTGTAGCAAGACTCCCACCATCATTCCTGCCATTCTCATAAATGTCAAGCTCAAGCTCAACTTCCTTCCTGCCATTTTTAAATAACGGTTACCTGGGAACATGGACTCACCGTACAAGAGCTCACCATTACCCATTCAACGGCTGAATTCGTCTAGAGTTCCGGCACCAACGGTGTTAATTCATGGAGTTTCATTGGCGACGGAGCTCGCTTACAGGCCGTTATTCCCGGGCCAGCGCAAATGACTGATATGCTTGCAGTGGCCTGGCAACTCCCAATGGCACAAATGCTGTCTTCGAAAAGGGGATCGAAACCCACGGGAGAGAGATAACGCCGACACCGCCTTTAATGGCATCATCCATTCCGCAGGATGTCGGAGCTATAACAACCACTGGAACCAGCAAACTTTATATATAGTGCAGCAGGAGTTTGGTGTTGCTGCTGCCACTTGCAGTGCCAAGGCCGAGGCCGAGGACACTGGGTGCCGGGGATGGCGATACAATTCGCAGATGGTGGAGGAGGTGTGTGTTCCGGCTACAAGGCCATGCGAGATACCCAGTGACAGAGAGAGCTCGCTGGATTAGAAGCATGGTGGCCTTTGCATAGTACCGTGCCTCACGAGCTTTAATACATAAATGAGAAGAATCAGTCCTCCCCTCTTGACACACTTCCCGCCATATTTCCTTCGGCACCGGTGGCATTCCCCGGTCATCGGGTCGACTCAGGCCAAAACTCCGTGTTCAACAGACCACAACAGTCCCTTCCCCAAAGCCACAGACTTCCGACCAGCAAAGTCATTGTTGAGAAGCTCAAGCTCCAAGAACTCTGTAGAGAATGGGTGAAAATCGTTCATTGATCGTCAATTGAAACAATTTCTGGTAATGTCTGCATGGCTTCCGCTTCTTCTTCAGTGAGCCTAGCTGCAAAACCTTCAATGGCAAGCTTCATAAGAGTAAAAGAAGACGAGAAGGTGTTGATGTGCTTGCTTCGGGGCCAAAAGACAAATGCCATCTGGTTTCATTGGTGATCAATGGATCTAGGGGATTAGGTTCAAGCTGAAATGTAATGTATGTCTGAAGAAGAGCTCTTACCAAAGTGTTGTTGTTAAAGAAGAAGAAGGATGAAAATGTTGGGGAGCTTAGGATCCGCCGAAGAGAAGTAGAAGCAGAAGCGTAAAGACTGGTTTGAAACGAGAATCTATTTAATGGAAGAGGAAGCTGAGCAGCGTATATTTGAGACCTGAATTTGTTGATATCTTCGGCCATTTTGTTTTTCTCTTGTTTTTCTTTTATTTCATTGAAGAAACGTCTTTGTTTTAAATGCTCAGAATTCAATGTCATAATCTTTCTATTACTCCGCACGTTTCTGGCATTCTGTCTCCCAGGCTCCTCCCTAAAAATCTCTCTTTTTTTTGGACAGAAGTCAAATACACAAACAATGGCAAGAATCCGGGGCAAGAGTCTGAACTTTCTTCCGACTTAGATTATTTTACGTCAGTTCCATACACTCTAATTACAGTGTAGATTTTTGGAAAAATGTAAGATAACTAAAATATGATCATACCTATTCATACTTTTAAACTCCTTAAATACGCCTCATTTGTAAAAAAAAAATCTTGTTGTTTTACGCTAAATCACTATTCACACCACTATAATTATTAGAAAAAAATATTTTCAGAAAAATTAATGTGGTAGGAAACATTATAATGCTAAAATTGCAGTTATATATAAGCCAAAACCAAAGTGATTTAAGTCACCAGGAAAGTTGCTACAGGAAAACAAGTTAAACCAACAATTTGTTTGGCCTGAAAAAGATTGCATGCATGCTTAAAATCCCCATGAAGAGCCGCTTATAAGACTTTTTAAATGAATTCCTGATGAGCCCTCTATGAGGATAGGGAAATACCCCCACCTCCATTTTACATAATAAAGTATTTATCACCGTGTAATAGCTCTTTTGTAAATATTCTGGTTGTACATGCAGCACTTTAATGCGTAACCAATTCAAAGCTTTGGTAATACAAATCATTTATAAGACTTTGTATTTGTTCCGAAAATTTTAATGAGAACACGCTCCTATTAATTTAAAAAAAAAAAAAGCAACTCAATGCACGATCTTATTGAAAAATGTTTAGAGATCACAACCAATCTAAGACACATTACATTTAGATGTTATATTTAAATTTTTCGTAATTTTTAAATTTTTACAAGCTTTCAAATATAATTTAATTCTTACACTGTGATCTGGGCGCCCAGTACAGGCCACATTATGTTTCTTTCTATATAAACCTTAAAAAAAAAAAAATCCAATCTTTAAGTTTTAACTCCAGTATCACGTATAGCAAGCTGTTACTATTTCTCAATTATTTATC